>NC_052084.1:10547500-10847500 GCF_015852505.1 Tachyglossus aculeatus | reverse complement strand
AACTAGTTCAAATTGTTGCCTCCAAAGTTTCCCAGCTCTGATCTTTTCTAACATAGTCTTCTTTGCCCCTTTTTTAAACTCTCCTCTCTAGTGTAGTCCCTCTTTTCATGTCACTCAGATGTAATGATTAAACCCAGGCATACCCAAGGACATCTGCATTCAAGCTTGTTACAGTACGCGTACATATTAAGAGGCGTCTGTCATCTCTCGTGTATGGATTTCCTTAGATAGTGTGCCATTTCTCGACTAGGGTGGAGTTTAGCAGTCAGGTTACCTCTAGAGGCAGAGGGTCTTAAGTCTGCAACAGTCCAAAAGGAAAGAAAAAAAAGCCGCCTGATTCTAATACACCTAATTAGCCATCGGCAGACTCTTAATTGCATACATTAGGATGATTCCATAGTGGAGATTAATTCTAAATATACCCAAGCAGCTGGTTAAGATGCCATGGATTACAGTGTGGACTGTACTTTTCCACTTAATTAGATATCAAAATTAAGCAGCAACAAGCATTTTGACATAACGGGGATCAAGCCGCTGCTTGGTATCCCAGAGCTGCACTAAAGTGACCGCTAAACAGAGCTGCACAGATGGAGAGATATTAAATGCCGCACTGGAAAGTAATTTCAAATAATAAAATATCAATATTTACATTTTAATTACCCCTACTGAGAGCCGCTCTGTCATTTTCACTATTGCCGACGCAGCAAGGGGTAGTGGAATGACATTGCGGCTCTGACTGCAATGACTATTTTGTTTCCATTAAAGAATGACAAGTGTTTTAGAGGCAGTGACACCCAGTGTGTGAACAAGAATGACAGCAAATCAGAAAATTCCTATTAAGGGAATAAATGCCTCGACAAGAGAATTTACTTGGAGCAGCCGCTCCTCCAGGAAGCACATAATCCTTTCCAAATTTTCTACTGAAAGTTTATTATTAGAGATGCCCAAGGGAAGTTTTAGTCTCCTTTGAAATATTTAGGTCCATAAAATGTTATATGATGATTGTCAATTTAAAAAACAATAACACTTTGAAGTGAACAAATATCCAAAAGTTGTGAGTAAATTAAAACAATGTCTTGTGTTCGTTTCGAGGGGGGTGGGGGGGAAAGGGACTGTTTTTTGACATCAACTGTTAAAGAGACGGTATCTTTCTGAGGAACTTTCCAACAGGCAAGTTGATGAAAGATTTTCAATAAAATGTTTCTTGATTTGGTGGGGATCGGTGGGAAGGAGAAGAATTGTTTGTAACTTTCATTATATTTTTGCTGAAGTTGGCATAATAAACACTGCTCCTCCACATGGATCAGAATTTTCTAAATTTGGAAATGATGCTAAAAATAGGATGCAATTGTGTGTGTGTGTGTGTGTTTTGTAAGTGTGTTTTACCTCTGTCCTATCTGTCATTTCCTACATAGAATCTGAGGCTGCAGAATTACTCCTGCAAATCCCCACCAAATTCAATTATTCTTCATCAACTTTAAGGATAAAATTATGAGAAAAGAAAAAGTGCACATGGCACCTGACAGACTGCATCACAAAGAAATATATGAAAACAGTAAAAGTCTTCCTTTGGGGATGACTGTCAAACTGAAGAGCTCTTGAAAGAATTCTAATGCCCCCAGATATGAGAGAGTGCATAAAAGAAACTCTTTGGTCAGTAGCCTGTACTATGCAGTTAACTGATCCCCTATCTCACAGCCTGAATTTATTTAATGCGAGGAGATGAACAACCATAAATGTGACAAATGGCTTCAGCAAGCAACCAAATATCATTTTTTTAAGGGGGAAAAAACCCTAGAATCTTTTCTCTAGAATGTAACACTCCTCCCAACCCCCCACCTCCAGATTTGGAGGTTGATATTAATACCCCACTGTAGGAATGTTACAGTGACCCTGTCAGTTAACCAAGAGAGGTTTCTTCATTTACAGAGGACCCAAGAAGTACTTCCTGAGCATCCCTAATGCTGTTAGGACAGCACTCTTCACTATTTCTCAGTCACTAGCACCTTTTAATTTCTGAAAGAGCCACGGTTGAAAATCTTAATTAATTGTTCCATACTGCTTCAGGATCATTATGCAATGTAATAAAGGCCGTGTAATTATGAAATTTTACAGCCATTACCAAGGCTGATGGCTCGTATTTCATCCTCAGCTGGACCCAATGGCTTTTAGGCACTCAGCTCCCCTTTGATGAACTACAGACAGATCTATCAGGACCAAACAATATCCAGGCAAGGCGGCTATAATAGCTACCTACAGATGAAGCCATAGATAAAGATAAACTATAAATCTACACACAAATGCAGCACATTGCCTCAGGATGACAGAGGGGAGAGGATGAGGCACTTGGGAAAGCTAGCTGCTTGCAGGAAGGCAGCCTTCTGTGGCTCTTCCTGATTCTGCCTGTGAAGGGTTTGATTTCTTAGAGATGTGAAGCTCTTGACTGAAGCAGTATTCCCTCCCATTGTCTAAAAATCAAATGGGAATACGCTGTTTCTTTTCCACTTCCTCCTGTGTTTGCTGCAGCTTTCTGAAAGAGGCAAGATGTTAACATTAAAAGGATGGATACCATCCAGCCATCTTAACATCTATTCCAGAAAGGAGTTGGGGAGGAGGAGGATACAAGGGGGAACAAGGATTTCTTGTCAACAAGTTATGCACTTGTAAATCACTTGACAATTAGTATTTTGAAATGAGATTAAGACTCATGATTATCTTCTTCATGGAAAAGAGGCTTCCTTTCATCTCACACTTCATGAAATGAAGTTAGACTGAAAATAAGAGAAGGAAAATGCAATGGTATTCACAAATCTTGCAAGAGCTAGGAAGACCTTTCCTTTAAAGCTGAATTTTGAATGTTCCAGAAGAACAATGCTACCAAATGAAAATAATTTGATAAGCACATTATTTTTCTAATGCACTTCATTCTCTGATTTGAAGCTTTATCTGAAGAGGCTAACAGAAATGAAATTTAAAATTTGCGGCAAGAAGGCTCATTTGATATGAGATGTGTTTATCCAGATACTATCTGGGTCCATGCTGACTTTGGGAACACAGCAGGTAACTTATGGATCTCATGTTTTTGATCTTTAGGATGATTGTTCTTGAGCTGGTTCTTTTCTTTAGTATGACCAGGAGCATCCATTGATTAGGCTTATGTGGCAGTTGATTTATACTGGACAGTCTGGTTATCAGCTGGTATGCCCCTTGTCTGGCACTGGATGCCTTTATGCTTTGAATAATTAAACGTTTAGCCTTACTCTTAGCCTTACTCTTAGCTTGTGTGTGGCAAAGAGGCAATCCTCACATCTCCACTGAATGTGAGCAAACTGCTACTGTATGCGGAAGCAAGAGCCATTAATGAGGTGCAACCGCCTTGCCAAGTGATCACTGCGTGGTATTTGTTAAGCACATAGTGGGGGCCATGCCCTATAATAAGCAATGGAGTAGATCCAAGATAATCAGTTCAGACAGCCCCTGTCCTAGGTGGGATTCACAGTCTAACTAGGAGGAGAACAGATATTTCACTCCATTTTACAGTTAATAATAATAATAATAATAATAATAATAATAATAATAATGGTATTTGTTAAGTGCTTACTATGTGCAAAGCACTGTTCTAAGCACTGGGGAGGCTACAAAGTGATCAGCTTGTCCCACGGGGGGCTCACAGTTTTAATGCCCATTTTACAGATGAGGTAACTGAGGCTCAGAGAAGTGAAGTGACTTGCCCAAGGTCACACAGCTGACGAGTGGCGGAGCCAGGATTCGAACCCATGACCTCCAACTCCCAAGCCCGCGCTCTTTCCACTGAGCCACGGCTACTGAGGCACAGAGAAGTTAAGTGACTTGACCAAGGTCACATGGCAGGCAGATGGCAGAGCTTAGACTAGAACCCAGGTCCTCTGACTCCCAGGGCCCTACTTTCTACTAGATCACACTGATATCCCCTGCCTCTATCCAAAACTGCACAGACGTGATTTCAGGTAATCAAAATGATTTCCAGGTGGGACATTCCAAATTCTATACAGGCAGCATGTCCCAGGGTTGAGTCCACCTTAATATTAATAAATTATCTTAAGTCTAGCACAACAATCCTGCCTCAATGCTTTTCCCCAGATCTGTCCACTGTAAAAATCAGTTATTTTCTTATATTGACCCTTCATATACATGAAGGCAACCCATAATGGGTTATTTTTTGCAGGTCCCCTGACCTCCAGTTTCTCCACCTTCTTAAAATGAAGAGACCAAAACTGAGCACAATAATCTAACATTCAATTCCAGGCATGACAAAATTACTCCTCAGTTTCTGTATGCTTCCCTCTCATTCATAGCCCCCACTAACATGTTACGTTCCAGATTGTGTTCATCAAAGTGTCAATTGATCAATTCCTTGCACTGTACCTGGATATGCAATGAAAAGGAAGGCAAAGTGGCTTCCTAAACAAGTGAAGCTATTTGAAATATTTAAACATTTAAATTATAAAAATCCTTCCTGATTCTGCTCCCTAGGGAACCGTTGAATCCTTTATATACAAACAATAATGAATTAGCAGAATATATATATCTAAAGAATAGGACTTGAAAAAGCAGGGCAGTTTAATGCGGAAACATTGAACTCTACACAAAGAACATATGAGTTGCTTATTACTGGGTCGGGAGAACAATGGTCCTGGTTGCCTTCCTGGACATCCACCTTAACTTCCCTCCTCTACATTCCTAACTTTCCTTCTAATAACTACTATGTACCACTTTTTCATCTAGCTAGAAGATCATTGTGGGCAGGGGACATTTCTACCAACTCTTGTTATACTCCCACAAGTGCTTAGTACTGTGCTCTGCATAAAGTAAGCACTCAATAAATATGATTGATTGATATGGCTCACATCAAATTAGCCTCTTGAGCATCCAAAACCACTTCATTCTATATACCACCCAGCCATCCACTTGGCTAAGAGAAAAATCAAATTTCAACCATGCATTTCCAGAGTATAAGCTCTAAGCAAGACGACGTCACAAAGAATCTGTTATCTTCATTTCTCGAAATAGCCACCCAATGATTGGTGATAAAAAAAAAAACTGTGAATGTAAAATAAAGCATTACATATTTGGTGACAGTCATTCATGCACAGGGAATTATTCCGGATAGAATATGGGTTCACATACTTTGGTGGGTCAAATAAGTTATACCCCTCAGCTCATACAACCACCCCCATATCCCCATGTTTCTCCATGTCACAAAAGGAGGCAGATTCACTTTTAATTTGATGCTGGGGGAAGGATGCTTGTTGGTAGAAGAACGTACAGAATATTTTGGTCATGAGATAATAGATCCCCGTCCATTTCCCCATAGCTTGGAAATCTAGCCAAATGAGAGTGGATATCTGGAAATGCCTAGTGCTGTCCATGCTCCCACACCTTCTCCCCACCTCACCCTGCTGCTAGGTAGCCTGTACTCTCTCCTATGACTCAACCAGGTGGCATTGGATGGGGAACATGAAGTACTATTTGTCAATCAGGCTGATGTTCGAAGATCCTATTTCCTAGACTACGTTTAATATTCAGAGTAGGAGTATACATTTCCCCATAGCACTCCCCATGCAAATTATGGCTTGATTTCATGAAAAGATCTGCCCTATGTGGATTTTTTTTTTGGTGGGGGGGGGAGGAGAGGGCTGACTATACCCAGGGAAGAAATGATTTCCAAAATATGAACCTGTTTATTGAAGTCATAACCAATATTTACACCTAAGTATCTAATCAGAGGCCTGATATGACCTGAGATGAAGGATGGAAAATGAACAAAAAGTAAAAGGTGGAATTAATTTCCAGACTGAAGACATCATTCATTTTCAACAACTGCTTTGCAACACTCCCTTTCCATCAGACCCATGTTGTGAAAATTATCTTAGATAAGTGGACAACAATCTTTCTAGTAAACCTAGGAGGCCTATGGAGTAGAAATGAGGTCAAATACTACTATTTGCGTAGGAGGTAATTATCTAAAATAAATTTTATATCTAAAAAGACTGAAAAACAACTAGATGGAAAGGAAGACAAATGCAGATGGAAACTGGAATAGCACCCAACTGCTGGCCCTCTCCTTTAGACTGTGAGTCCTAAGTGGGACAGGCACTCTATCCAACCATATTAACTGGTGTGCACTTCAGAATTTAGTATAGTGCTTGGCCCATAGTAAGCAATTAAATACTATACTAATGAGAACATCAACAACTAAGTGGCCTAGTGGATAAAACATGGGCCTGGGAGCTAGAAAGACCTGGATTTATAATCCCAGTTCCTTCACTTCTTTGCTGTGTGACCTTGGGCAAGTCACTTACCTTCTCTGTGCCTCAGTTACCTCATCTGTAAAATGGGGATTAAGACTGTGAGCTCCACTGTGGGACACGGACTGTGTCCAACCTGATTACTTTGCATCTACCCCAGTGCTCAGAACAGTGTTAAGTGCTTAACAAATACCATTAAAAATTAAAGTGGCCAATAAAAATAGGTGGGTCATGCTTGAGTGATTTTTCTCAATTTTTGAATTCCCCAAGGGACTTTACAGTCTACAGCACTTTTTTTTTCTTTCCTTCCAAGAGGAACTCGACAGTTTCTCCCAAACTCTCTGTATGACATTTATAAATGTGGAGAGATTCAAGGATTCTCTTTTGAGGGAAACGATACTAATAAGGCATGGTTCAATGTTCCAAGATTCTTCCAAGTGTTATTAATTAGATGGAAGGCTTTTTCCCCCCGGAGATGGCAAGATATTTATTAACACTTCAGCCCTCTAACTTGAGGCAAGCGTACAATTACTGAAATTCTGTTATCAACTTGGCAGTGGTCACCAAAAGGGTTTCAGATTACGATCTTTTTCATGATATTTTAATTGTGCTTCTAACTGGCTAAATTAAAAACTATAGCACAATCACATTTAGATCACATCAAACAGAGATCATATCAATTTACAACAAAATGAAGTTCCTACCTGATTTAATTAAACTGAGGATTTTACAATTAAATTCATCAGGATCTCGGACTGAGATCTAAATGTTCTCTCAGCCTTTGGCACTCTCATCTCCTGTATTTTTGTTAGAGTGTGTTTAATTAGAAGTTCAAGTACTGATGATATTTAGATAAGTGTGAGGTTGTTCTTTTCTTCGCAATCATCTGATGCATATTTGTGTGACTTCATATTACATACAGTTCACTTTTTCCCCACAGTAGAATATAGGTATATTGGACAACAGTGGATGCTTACGGGTTCTAAGCTGCAGGAAGAGGCTCTAAATCTTTCCCAGTCCCTTGAATGCAATGTTATGATATGGTTCTGGGATCTCTCATTCCTATTACACAGACATTCACTTTTGCAGGCTGTGTCTGGTTTACTAGACTTTATGGAAGTCAAAGCCTAGTAGCAATTTCTGGCTAGTAGTAGAAGGCATAGCTTTTATTGGCTACCTACTGACTGTCATATACTACACTAAGTGCTTGGGAAGTATAAACAGAAGATCAAGATATGTTCCCCTCCCATAAGAATCTTACATTCTAACACTTTGAGCTTACAGGTCTATTCTAAGAATCTTTCAATCAATGTATTTATTGATAGCTCACTTTATGCAGAGCACTGTACTAAACACTTGGGAGAGTACAATACAGAAGAGTTCGTAGACGCATTCCCTGCTCAACAAGAGCTTACAGTTTAGAGCACAATACAGTTGTTAGATATGAACCCTGCTTTCAAATTAGTGCAGGGCAGCAAGTAAGAGGATGGCTTTTGTAGGGAAGAGAGGGTGAGAAGAGGATCAGGTTAAGAGTAATGGAAATAAACACAGTACTTTATCCCTTTCCATACTCTTGGGAGGGATATTCATTCCAAGCATCTTCTCCCCAGAATTAAAAAAAAAAAAAGTCTGGGTCTGAAATTCCCTGATTTAATGTGTAAGATTGCTGGAGAGATACATGGAATGATGATTATGGTATCTGTTAAGCACTTAAAATGTTTCAAATATTGTTATAAGCACTGGGGTGGATTCAAGTTAATCAGGGCAGTCACAGTCCCTGGCTCACACAGAGCGTGCAGTCTAAGTGATTTCATTCTTTCCTTTAGGTTACCAAAGCATGCTGCTTTAGCCCTACTAGTAGAAAAAACTGTTGTCCTGAACTTGATCCCTATTTTGGAATAGACTGGCAACACATTTCTACCCAAAAGGGAGGTATGCCAATGTCTTACTTTGAGGTATTGGTTCAATATTTATGCTATTGTTGCCTCTGTGCTTAGGATTACAATTTACTGTTCCACCCACACAGACGACGATTCTTAATTTCAATTATCTTACTCTACTTTTCAAAGTAGCATTTTAATTTGTAGTAGACTCCTTCTGGATAAAGTGCATATCGAAAAGTATTTAACACTTTATAAGACACCTGTAGGATATTAATGGTTCCCACTATATTCTTCTTAGTAACAAATAAAAAAAGGTGGATAATGTCCCCAAAATGATCTTGTTAATCACAATAGTATAAAAAGTCCAGATTAACTCTTGAATGTAAGCTTATGATATATTCCATAAATTACACACATATGGAGGAATTGCTTCAAAAGATCAAAATGATAAACATTCTTCAAAGGTTTTTATCCTTTCCTAGTTAATTTTGCACATTTTATAACAAAAAAATACACCTACACTTAGGGCAGGATTTTATCAAAGAAAATGATTAATGGGAATTTCTGCACAACACTGATCTTCAGATTTACATCTTCATAAATTCTGTTTCAAGAGACATCAAATCTTTAAATAACTTAATTCACAATTCTATGTGTTTTAGAGTGAAGGCCCAACTGCCATGTAAATTAATATAATTTATCCTTGCATTTTCATGAATTTTATATCAGATTGCATTCCAGTTGATGGATTTCAAGATTGCAGTTAAAAAAAAAATCCTCAAAACCCTGAGAATTTCCAAATTAATGCCATTATCTTTGGAGTCTTATTTATCTCTGTGTTCCAAAGCCATTCTTTAAAACACCAAATGTAATTTTTAAATGCTTAAAAAATTATTTACATGATAGTTTAGAATGCTTATCATTTAAATACATATTTATAACTTTCAAAAAACCTACATAAAATTGTTTACTCAGTCGATGAGAATGCTGAAAAAGAAAGGTGTTCCGGTTGGTTGGATAAATACATATTTATACATTTGTTAAAAAGCATACTGCTTATCCAATGGACTGAAATGGTTCCATTAGAGCCATCACATATAAATACGTAATCAGCCACAAAATAAAAATTTCTGCAACATTTTCTGGAAAAAATCTTACTTCAAATTTGTTACAGCCAGCTTCGGAGTCCAGCATCTCTACTGTTCAATTTTAAATACAAGAGGAAAAAAGTGTTTGTAGGACAATATTCTTATTCAAACACCAAGGTTTGATCAAGGAAAACATGGGAAACTGGACGAAAGTTACATCTCCTTAAAATTCCTGCTTGTACACAAGGTGCTTGGTGCACTTGCACTTGGAGGACACAAAAATGTTTTTTGATCCTGGAGACTATGATAATTTTAGTCGTCGTAGTAGTAGTAGCATTTATTGAATGCCCATTTAGTGAGGTGCATATAGACTGGGCACTTGAGAATAACCAAGGGAGACCTTTCCTGCCCATGAGGAGCTTAAACTCTAACAAGTGAGGCAAACAATCATTTTCTTAAACTGCAGTTTTCTCCCTGGGTCCTAGCAACCAGAAGTATTTATTAGCTCTTTTGCTTATACGGCTGCGGTATATGCTCAAAAGTATTAAAAGGACAGGAGGATTATATTGTCCAGTTACTGAGTTGTTCAGGGATGAGGCTACAATGGTAAGACTACATCCATGAGCGGGCTGTTCAGACAATCTCCTGCATACTTTGCCCATGAAAACAGAGCAGTGTGCTTTTTCTATCCCCTTACCACTTACCTTATGAATAAATATTTATTGACAACAGTACTGATGATTGGGTTGATTATGATTATTCATCTCGTTTAGACAGCTCTAATATAGCTTAATAAATAGAACCTTAGATAAGGGAGCCAAACGAACTTGAGTGCAGTGCTGCAGGGAGCAATCAGGAGCATGAATTGGACAGAATGAGCTTCTGCTAAGCATTGTTTATGGCCATGGCCAACCCTATTTTCCTTCTCTCCAAGTGAAGGAGAACCTACCTGAGGCTGAGACAATAGCCAAGCCTGAGTGAAATAACTGTGAAGTGAATTAATTTGCACTATAGAGTAAAATGAAAGAATGAATTTCTACTCCTTTGTGAGTCAACCCTATTAGGAAATGTAGTGCATTCAAAGTATGCATCAGGGTTTTGGGCTGTGTGGAAGTGCAATTTTAAAACATCTTCAACTTTTAAAGAATATAAAACAGGATCATTAAAGCCCAGCCCTGGGTCTAGCTCTTTGGGGCCAAAGTTCGATCTGCAATGATATAAATGGCTCCATATAGATTAGGCTTCACATGACTTGACTTTATTGGTTCAAGAGGGTGTGATAATGCATTGCATACATTGAAAATGTAAATTTTATTCTCGAAGCTGAATGCGAGGTGATTAATTCTCATAGTGCAGTGATCAATGAGTGCAGATGCTACACCTGTATTCGTGTTTATTTGTTAGCTTCAGTATTAGGAGCACACCAATAACACAGATGTCTGCCACAGAGCTGTGTCATATTACTGGTAGCCTGGAAACACTGAGATTAGTAATTAGGTTGTTAATGGTCCTGCCAATTCTTTCACTTAAATCCATCTCAGATTTGTTGAAAATGCAAATTAAACATACTTTGATGGTATGTAAATTGGATAGACAGACATAAGATTCTGGTGCTTACCTTCAAAGGCACATCCTATGTGATATTCTAAGTTGTACCTTGCAAGGAACTTTGGCAAATACCTGTGTATATGGGGATTCTTGGGCTAAACTGATCCATCTAGCAGTGGTATTTATTGTGCACTTACTGTGCTCTGAGTACCGTACTAAACGCTTGGGAGAGTACAAGGCAGAAGAGTAGGTAGACATGATCTCTGCCCAAAAGAAGCTTACATCAATTGGCTAGTATGATGGGCATGAGGAGGGGCCAGGTCTGTATTTTTAAGATCAATATCCAAAAGCCTTGGAGTTTTGGAAAGAGAAAAGGACATCCAGGGAAGCTGTAGGCTCCGAATGTTTGAGCAAAATGGAGTATTATGGGCAACATGACTAGTTCACAAACTTATGATGCATTCTGATCTGCCAATGCATTTGGTTTACACATTCCATAAATGCATGTGAATTAAGGACTGCATTCGGAAGGAGTTCATGGATGATATTTCGTAATTTTATTTACAACCACAAACATCACTACCCCAAAACCAAGATGCTTTCACCATGAGGATGGTTACTTTAATTGCATTAATCACCCAACATTTCCTTAACCACTCAAACACATCTTCTATCTTACCTCCCTAAAGATCTGGTAGGGGAATATGACAGCCCAATAAGGCAAAACTCACAGTGAAAGATAGACCCACTGCAATATTCTGATGGTTTGATACCACGAGAAATTCAACAATCTTCTGGTGGATTTTCCACCATTAGAACTAAGTTTCATTAGCTTAAGGACATGTAACTTTGCATTTACTCAAAACAAAAACACACAGCTTTCCAAAGACAACCTGGCATCACTATAACAGAAGGCATAAATTGGGTAATTCAATTTCTAGATACATTGATACCTATCAGGTCAGACTTGATAAACACTAAGACTTATTTTCTGCTATTCACAAACAAGTGATTGATGGACCAGTCACGCATGTTCCTCTGATTCTACCTGGTGTCATATGCAACACAAGGAAAAGAAAGGGGAAGGAAAAGAAGATAGACAAAAAGATTTCCAAGTCTTAGTTAGGGCTTACTGGAGGAAGATCAAATAATATGAACAAGGAAAGACAGAATGAAAAAGAAAGAAAATAGCAATGGAAAAGCTTTCAGAAACCAACAAGTCTAAATAAGAGCCATACTTTGGTTGAAATGTGGCCTAGGGGATTGAGAGAGATAGACATAATTGTGGTATTCGTTAAGCACTTACTATGTGCCAAACACTGTTCTAAGCTCTGGGGGAGATCAATCAATGGCATTTATTGAGTGCTTATTGTGAGCAAAGCACTGTACTAGGCACTTGGAGCGTATAATACAACAGAGCTGGTAAGCCACAGGTTTACCACAAGGATCTTACAGTGTTGAGGGGGTCTATACCTAGAGATACAAGATGGCATGTTGGGCACAGACCCTGAGGATCAAGACAAAAATTCAAAATAAGACCCTGACAAGTGGAAAAAAATAGTTTTTACATTTGGGTTTTAATAATTTCTTCAGATCTTTGTATGAAAAATGAAAATGAAATGTGATATGTCCTATTCAGAGACAGGAGGAGTGATGACAGAATCTTCTGTAGGGAATACCAGAGGACCCTTGATCTTCACATGTCAGGATTCATTCCCTGGCAATTCATTCATTCAAACGTACTTATTGAGTGCTTACTATGTTCAGAGCACTGTGCTAAGCGCTTGGAAAGAACAATACAGCAATAAACAGAGACAATCCCTGCCCACAGTGGGATTACTGTCTAGAGGGCAACTGTGTTCCTACTTTGGGACAAAGAGCAACTGGAGAGTAGGGGGGCAGGGGTGGAGCATGTTGTGAAGGGCAGGTGAGATGTTCGGCTATGTCATCCAGCTACAGACAGAACCTGGACTAGAATTCAGGTCTCATGATTCCCAGATTTGAACTCTTTCCATTGGACAGACAGCAGGGCTAGACAGGAATAGTGCACTTCAGAAAAAGACTAAACAGATGAAATGGAATGGCACTGGCCTTCCCTAATTCAATTAAGGAAAAATGCCTCGAAAGTTCACAACTTCAAAAAAACCACCCATGGGATTATGCTCCCAAAATGCCGGTCACTTACGTTAGTAAGTGGAACAGGTCTTTGAAACCCAAAAATCATATTGTTAAAGAGAACTTATTTAGGAATGAAATGGCTGTAAGGTGTATGTTGCTAGCTCTGAAAATGAGAAACAATAGAGGCTTTGAAAATTTTTCACCTTAGAAGAAATCCTTGAAAATTATTTTAGTGCAAGGATTGGGTGTTTGATAGATTGCCTGGAAAGTTTTTCTCCCTTTTTTTTTTTAGTGTAGGATAGGATGGACCACGATCCAGTCCACTGCTCCACGTTAAAGATTATGTGAGGCTTCTTTTCCCACCACTGAAGGATAAGCCCCTCTTAGGTCTTACAGGGGAGTTTGCTTGTCATCATGGAGATGTTGATGTAAGTTTTTTTTTAAAAAAAGAGCAATGTCCACTTGAAGCTTGTCTGTGAACTTTGCATGAACCGCCTGGAATAATGTAGTGTGATGACAAGCCAGTTATACCTTCCACTAAATTTGCTGTCTGGAATGAACTGAAATAGTGTTTGGTTTGTGTAATTACGTCCATCTATCTTTATATTCCAGCGGCATATCGCAAATTGAAAATACTAAAAATTGACTGTTGGTTCTGATATTTAATGATTGCCAAAGACAAGACGATGATTTATTGGTTACTTACCGATGTGACACATTTGCATCTTATTAGACGGAGATTACTATTCCTTAAAATGCGGACGAGGCCTGATCATGTCTGATGGATTGATTTGATTTGCAAATGTAATCAAACTAATAAGAGGGAAAAAATGAGCAATAATGCCTTGTTTTTCAACTGGCAATCACTCCCCTGCCAACAAGGCTGATATCCCTGACTAAGCAGCCTTTACACAGTCTTCCTGTCTCCTCAAATAAACAAAGGGATGTAGAGCACTTGATAAGAGGATAACAAGCCAAATGTGGATGAAACCTGGGGAATCCACCTCCCAAAGTATACTGGTACTAGTGAGCTGGTCAACGTTATCAACCCTGGCCTGAACCTGACCTTTACACTCCCAAACACAGCCACGTCAACTACTACCCCCATCCTGGAAATAGATAAAACAGGAACCAGTGTTTCAGAAAATAATTCATTCTTAAAGAAGAAATTCCGTTACTGTCTCAAATGCCTAGTAACTTCTAGGTGGAACAAGAGTTGTACACAGGGAAAATTTTTAAGAAGGGACTTGTTCTAGTTTGTCAGCAAAAGATCCGCTGCATTAAGGCCTGGAGAGATAAAGTGGCAAGCTTCTACCCAGGTCTTCTGATTTGAGTGGAGCTGGCTTAGAAAATATTCCTTTTGGCCAGTATTTCTAGGATTTTATGGAGCTAATAACTGAGGAAAAAAAACACCACATAGCCTAAAAGAATTCTCAAAAAACACAGAAGTTTAAAACCAAGAATTTTCCTATAATGTCCATTATGCCAATCAATACTATTTGTTGAACATCTATTCTTGGCAGAGCACTGTACTTATGGGCTAGAGAGAGTACAAGAGAATTAGTTCACAAGATTCTTTCAAGGAGCTTACAATAGAGAGGGGGAGACAGCTGCTGAACTACATTAAAAGTCCAACAGGTTCCAGTACAGCCTACCCTGCTCAGTGGTGTGCTTTCACTACCCATTTTGGCTGGAACATCTTTCCAATAGAATAAGCCTTTTTGGATCTAGCAAGAGGGACCATTCATCCAGTTTTATCAATCAATCAATCAGTGGTATGTATGGAGTATTTACTGTGTGCAGAGCATTGAATCGAGTGTTTTCTATTGGAAAGTCCAGTTTTCAGCTGGATTGTTCCTCAGGTATGGCTCCTTGTGGACAGTGATGTGTCTATCAACTCTAATATACTTTCCCAAGCCCTTTATGCAGTGCTCAGCACAGAGTGAGCACTCTGTGATGGATTATTAGGAGTTTCCTATGTGCAAAGCACTGTGCTAAATGCTAGTATGGATACAAATCAATCAGATTGGACACTATCATTCAATCATATTTATTGAGCCCTTACTGTACACTGTCCTACATGGGGGTCATAGTCTAAGAGAGGAGGACAGCAGGAGAAGTATTCCTTAGTTTAACAGAGGTGGAAAGTGAGGCAAAGGATAGTTAAGTGACTTCCCCAAGGCTTCACAGTAAACCAGTGGCAGAGCTGGGATTAGACACTAAGTCTTTTGATTCCTAATCGTGCTCTTTCCACTCAGCCATGCTGCCTTTCAGTGGACACCCTACCATCAGCACGATGGGCTGTCACAAGAAATGGATGTGCACATGTGTTCTCCTATAACCCCATGTTGTAGAGAACTAGGTGTACTGACAATAACATTCTCCTGAGCACAGGAATGAAGAATGAGCTGTAATTGCTATGCAGGTCCAATAAAAAGTACTACATATTACCATGCACGTTTGCTAAAGGCAATGGCTATTACATAATGTTTGGTAACAAGCCAAGCTGAATTTCTACAGCTGATTATGTTCAAAGAACTCCAGTATTTTCATAATTTGAGCTTTGTGAGCCAAGAAATGTAAATTCATATAAGGAGAGCTTCTGAGCTAGCCAAATTCTAATTGACTTGTAATAATTCTCTTCCACCTACCCAAACTTATCTTGGAAATTTCATTGGTATAAGAAAAGTTTCACTCAGTTTCAAAGCACTAACTCTTGCCTACACAAGGAGGATATAGGGGAAAAATAGTCTGGGTAAATGAAACCCACAGATTGTGCTCAAACTACATGTGCACTGATATGATTGATAGCTTCTACTGCCTTTCCAACTAAAGGTTTTTACAAAGATACTGGTTTTGAGTTCAATTTCCCTTGTTTTCTCCTATGGTGCATGGGCTAATAAACAGCGAATAGCCCAATAGCAGGAGGAAAATCAGAGGACCTGGATAATCAGTTGCTAAATAATCAGGGTGACTGTGTGTTGCTGAACAGCTTTCACCAGCTCATCAAGGAAAGCTTCAATTCATGACAAGATAAATTATCCACAATTTTCCTCTTGCAAATAAATAACGATTCAGACCAAACTGAAAGTCTACAACAGCTCCAGTGTTACCCAACCGACTCTATGTGGACCCATACACAGGCACCATATCTGGATTCCTTGAACAGCTTCCTGATACTGAGTTAAGTGGCAGGAGAAAGTCACAAACGACAGAATTCTGGAATGTGGACAGTTTCCCAGTATGGAATCTACATCAACCTTATCACAGTTATGCCAGGTGGGACGCTTGAGGAGATTAAGTGACAGTAGGACACCCAAACAACTGCTGAACGGAGAGCTGAAATTGCAAAATGGAAAACAAGGAGGGCAGAGGAAACATTTCAGGGACACGGCTAAAATAAAACTTCAGATAATACTTCATCCCAGCTGAAAACTGGGAGTCTACTACTGATGATAAAATAGTGTGGCATACTGCTATCGAGAAAGGAGTGGCTCTTTTCCCATAAAAACTTGGTAAGGAAAGAGACACAAAGAGGGACAAGAAAAAACAGCCCCGGGTGCTGCAAACAACCCAAAATGAAAATGAAACAGCCCAAAAAGGAGCAACATTTGTACGTGCACAATGTGGCTAGGCCTGTGCGTTCTATATCAGGGTGTTCACCCACAGATGCATTTTCAGGGGAATTTCCCCATCATTGGTGTCTTCTCTGAATATGAAGGAAAACTATTTATATATATAGATAGAAGTGTAGTAGAACTATACCTGGACTCAGGAAGGGCAGACCATTCAGGCTATGGTGAAAAAAGGAAGGGATAGAGAGCACTGCCACATGGCCTACTGGAAAGAGCACGGGCCTGAGAGTTAGATGACTGTGTAACCTTGGACAAATCAACTAGCTTCTCTGTGCCTCAGTTTCCTCATCTGCAAAATGGGAATTCAATGCCTTGTCTCCTTATTTAGCCCATAAGCCTCACGAGGAACTTGGCCTGCGTCCAACCTGATTATCCTGTATCTACCCAAGTGCTTAGTACAGTGCTTGGCACATAATAAGCATGTACAAATACCATTATTATTATTATTATTATTACAATCCTGACTGAGCAGCATTGGGTTATTGAGCTTTTAATTCTTCAATTCCAAATATTCCCGCTCTCCAACTCCTTTCAAATTCCACCTCTTCCAACTCAATAATCAATCTCCTTTAGGCCAGTTCAGATTATTGCTAATGATAATAATAGTATTTGTCAAGCTCTTATTACATGCACTGAGCACTGAGGTAAATACAAGTTAATCAGGTTAGAGACCCAGTCCCTGTCACATGAGGCTCACACTCTTATCCCCATTTTATTCATTCATTCAATCATATTTATTGAGCACTTACTGTGTGCAGAGCACTGTACTAAGTGCTTGGGAAGTATAAGTTGGCAACATATAGAGACGGTCCCTACCCAACAATGGGCTCACAGTCTAGAAGGGGGAGACAGACAACAAAACAAAACATACTAACAGAACAAAATAAATAGAATAGTAAATATGCACAGGTAAAATAGAGTAATAAATCTGTACAAACATATATACAGGTGCTGTGGGGAGGGGAAGGAGGTAGGGCTGGGGGGGATGGAGAGGGGGAGAGGAAGGAGGGGGCTCAGTCTGGGAAGGCCTCCTGGAGGAGGTGAGCTCTCAGTAGGGCTTTAAAGGGAGGTGCGGTATAGGTGAGGTAACTGAAGCACAGAAAAGTTCAGTGACTTGCCCAAGGTCACACACCAGACATGTGGCAGAACTGGGATTAGAACACAGGTCCTTCTGACTCCCAGGCGCTATCCACTAAGTCATACTGCTTGCTGTTCCTTTAAGACATCTCCTCCATATTTATGGAGGGAAGAAGAGGAAAATAGGTTTACCCTATTTTAACAGGGTACCCTGTTACCCTCTCTTGACCTTAGAATAATGCCTTGAACTGAACGGGTGTTTCATAAACAGTACTGATTGTACAACATTTAGTACAATGCCTAGCACAAAGTTAGTGCTTAACAAATACCATCATTATTATATGTAATGTATTTTAAGGTCTGTCTTCCCTCCTAGACTGTAAGTTCCTTGTGGGCATGGAATGTGTCTGCCAACTCTATTGTACTTTACTCTCGCAAGCGATTAGTACAGTGCTCTGCACCTAGGAAGCACTCAGTAAATCCAAGGATTGATTGAGGTTGGCAACTGAGCTCCACAGGTCAGATTTTGGGGTTGCAATCTGATCAGCCTAGGTTCACTCTGACCTGAATCTCATAAAATGTTGAAAACCTTGGAGCCGGAACCCCAAATACTGTTAAAATTTGACTGCAGGCACAAGGGTTTATACCTAAAGGAGGCCTGGAACCATCATGATTCTACTGCCTGAAGAAAGTTAATAGCAGTAGTAGGTAAATAAGCATTTACACGTTTCTGCCTTTATAACCAAATCAATCAATATTATTTACTGAGTGCTTACCAGTGCCAAGCACTGTACTAAGTGTTTGGAAGCATACAATACAATAATAGAGTTGGTAGGCACAATTCCTGCCTCAAATAGTTTACAACCTAGCAGGAGAGACACACACTAATTTACAGGAGGGGCTAGTACCCAAGTATTTATGAGATACATTCATTAAATCGTATTTATTGAGCACTTACTGTGTGCAGAGCACTGTACTAAGTGCTTGGGAAGTACAAGTTGGCAACATATAGAGACGGTCCCTACCCAACAACAGGCTCACGGTCTAGAAGATAACGGCATTTATTAAGTCCTTACTATGTGTAAAGCACTGTTTTAAGCACTGGGGAGGTTACAAGGTGATCAGGTTGTCCCGTGGGGGGCTCACAGTCTTAATCCCCATTTTCCAGATGAGGTAACTGAGGGCCAGAGAAGTTAAGTGACTTGCCCAAAGTCACACATCTGACAATTGGTGGAGCCGGGATTTGAACCCATGACCTCTGACTCCCAAGCCCATGCTCTTTTCACTGAGCCACGCTGAAAATGCTCACTAGGCAGTAAGGATGTATTTTTTTATGATATCTGTTAAATGCTTATTATGTGCCAGGCACCGTACTAAGCACTGCGGTAGATATAAGCTGTTGAGGATAGACACAGTCTGTGAGTCATGTGGGGCTCACAGTCTTAATTCTCATTTTACAGATTAGGTAACTGAGGCACAGGGAAGTTAAGTGAATTGTCCAAGGTCACACAGCAGACTAGACTGTAAGCTCATCGTGGGCAGGGACTGTGTCTACTAACTCTGTTATATTGTACTCTCCCAAGTGCTTAGTAGAGTGCTCTGCATACAGTAAGCACTCAATAAATATGATTCGTTGATTGATTTAAGCGGCAGAGTCAGGATTAGACCTAAATCGTCTGACTCTCAGGGCCATGCTTTATCCACTAGGCTATGCTATTTACCCTGCTTCCCACCCTCCTTCATGAGTCCCTACAGAGGAACATATTGGTCACAGCCATTTCTATATTAGACTCGTGAACTGAAAAATTTGAAGTTGCCATTTGGTAATTTTGACACCAGCAAAACAAGAAGGGATTCTACAGAGTTTTTTTAATCAATCAATCAATCAATCGTATTTATTGAGCGCTTACTATGTGCAGAGCACTGTACTGCTTTAATCCTTCCACTACTACCTTCGACATGCTTGTGCTACGAGGCTTTGGCTGACTGAACACGACGGGGTACCGTAGGTCTGAAAAATTAACTTTAGAGCCCTGGACAGTCAACAGCCACAGAGGGGAGTGTATAGTTGACTCATTTCTGCATGGCCAGATTATTCCAGGTGTTTTTTGTTTGGTTGTTTTTGAATTGGTTTGGGAGCCTGAAAGTTTTCAGCTGCCATAGTCTGTGTAAACCTCTGGGACTTTGAAAAAAGCTTTTGAAACAAGAAACAAGTGTCATATTTAAAGTAACTCCTACTGCTGGGGTCTTAGGAGGGCATCTTGCACCAAGTGGCCAAAGAGCTGAGACCAACTTCAAAAAAGAAAATAAATACCAATTCTGTGGTATTGCATTCTCCAAAACGTTTAGTACAGTGCTCTGCATACAGCAAGCAATCAATAAATACAACTGATTGATATGTATCCCTGGCTAGAAACCGCCAATGACTTCATGGGGGGGATTGTGTGTAAATCTGTCTAGTGCAAATGAAAAGTATTTCAACAAGTGTGTTAGCTGAATCAGTACCAGCTATCATCCCACATTTGGTCCCATTTCTTATCTCTACATTAAAGAAGTGTGGCCTAGTGGAAAGAACATGTCTGAGTCAGGAGACCCAAGTTCTAATTCTGGCTCCACCACATGCCTGCTGTGTGACCTTGGGCAAATCACGTAACTGAACACAGATTCTTATATATAAGAATGTATCTTATATATTTATCACTTTCAGTGAGCTGGACATCAGTTTTCTATGTTAGTTTGTGTTCCCCTCTATTTTTCCTTTTGCCTTCTTACCCCTACATCTTAGGTTCTGAGATCCTTGAGGTGAGAGGATTGGGTCTCATTTCCCCAAGCAAATCATATCGTGCTTGGCATAAGCTTTCTAAAGGATTGTGGTGATGGATGGTGACATTTTCTGGACTCCCTAAATAAAGCTCATTCAGCCACCTTACTTTTATTTTCAGGGAACTGAATCCAAAGACTAGAATTAGGAAAACTAAAGAAAAGTCTGAAAGCTTTAATTAATTAAATGTGAATTTCAAGCACTTTCAGTTAGGATGCTGTAATGGTAGTTGTGATGACGGACAAACTATTTAGCAGCACATACATACATTCATAGCTCTCTGGTATGAACCAGGTCACTCAGATGGATAATAGCCTTCTTGGTTTTCCTTAAAAATGCTGACTTGATTTATAAATATGAGAAGATCTTGCCATTAACACCCAGATGTTTCTTTTTTGCCTTTCTTCTTTATACCCCCAGTCTTCATGTGCTGGGCCATATGACTAAGTTGCTAAGAGAACCTGGTAATTCATCCTTTTCTAATGTAGGTTAAGCAGATGTGAAGCCTACTTCATCCAGAGAGAGAATGGCAGACCTTTAGAGACTCCCTTGGAAGCACAGTATACAACTGGGCTCAGATGACTTCAAGAAAATAAGCCACTTTGTTCTGGTGACCTAGACCTATCAGTATAAACCTACCTGCTCTACAACTAGTCTGACCAATTTATTCCTTTCCTCCCTTCCTCCAGTATGGAATGAATCCACAGTCTGTGGCCTTGAGGTAACCACACTTTTATCCAACACACAGTTCCATACTTAACATTGACCTGTTTGATACTAGGATACTGCCAAAGGATAGGATTTTTTACCCCACATTTCAATCCCACTTTAACAAAGTTTCAATATGCTGATACTTCTAGTTTAGCTCATAAAAGACATAAATCAAAACTGAAAGACTGAAATTAAAATTTTAAAACTCTTTAAAGTTTCAGATACACTGTATACCCTTCCTCATTCTGGCTAAATAACTGGGGGGGAAAACCCAATATTTTACAAAATAATTTAAATGTTATTATTTTTTTATAATAATGGTATTACGCATTTATACTATGGGTCAAGCATTGGGCTATGCACTGGAATTGATACAAATAATCAGATCCAAGAGTCACTGTCCCACACAGGGCTCATAGTCTATGAGGGGAGGAAAACGGTTACTTTGTTTCCGTTTTACAGATGAGAAAACTGAGACATAGAAAAATTAAGTAGCTTTCCCAATGTGACAAAACAGCCAAGTAACCAAGCAAGAATTAGAACCTGGGTCTCTCCCAACCTGGTACTCTTTTAAGTAAAAACTTAAGTAGAAAAGTTTCATGTTTTTTTTTTAATTAAAAAAGGACAAATTTTGAGATGCCAGAAATGTAACAATCAATCAACAGTATTTCTTAAGTGCTTGCTGTGTGCAGAGCACTGTACTAAGTGCTTGGGAGAGTATAATACAACAGAATCGGGACACCTACCCTGCCCACCAGGAATTTAGAGACTGTACTGTAATTCTGTACTGTATTGTTTGGGAAATGCAGCCCAAGAATAAGATAATTCAGATTTCAACAATTAGAATGGTCTTTTGGCAGGATTTCCTGGATTTTCCTAATTTACAGTTACAAAAATGGTTAGGACAGCCTGAATTAGCAGCAAAAATGAATATTTTTAAGGGAAATACCATGCCTCTCAATGCCTGATATGCCCTGGTGTCGCTGGTGTAGCCTTTCAGATGCTCTCCGATTTGCAAACTGCTGTTGCTGCTGGAGTCTCAGGTCAATGTGGAGGTCAGTTAGTGCTGCAAGCTTTCATATTAGATTTGTTGAAAATGAAGAAAAAAGGAAGGGGGTAATAAAACGTTCAAAGAAGAGAGCCAGATGGAATACATTTAGGCTCATCCTTCTGTTAATGAGGCTTCTTTTATATTGAATATGAAAAATGTAAACTACTAGACATTCACCTCCTTAGTGATATGTCACGTCAGAGCACAAAGATAGCACTTCAGATTTCAGAATGATGTGTTGGCAATACTTAAATGTGAAAGTCTAACTGAAAAGACATTACAGAGATTTGGTGGGTGACATTTTGGCATGACTTCCAGAATCCTTTCAGGAATTTTACAGAAATTTGACTATCACTATTTGGATTAAAATAACTGGCTTTACTTCTTACATACTGAGCCACAGAGCTGGGGGAGGTAAGTGGAAGATTTACCATGGACCACTTGCAGGCTGTGTGTGTTCAGCACAAAGCTCAATCTTATTACAGTGCCTGGCACATAGTAAGCGCTTAACAAATACCATAATCATTATTATCCAGGGAATGTGTGGGGAGTAAGTCCCAAACAGGGCTCACTGTCTAAAGGGGAGGGAAGGACGGTATTAAGTCCCCATTTTACAGATGAGGAAACTGAGGAACAGAGAAGTTAAGTGATTTTCCCAAAGTCACACAGCAGGCAAATGGTAAATAATAGTAATAAAAATGATGGTGTTAAGAGCTATTTGCCAGGCACTGTATTAAGTGCTAGGGTGGATACAAGTAGAGTTGGACACCATCCCCATCCCATATGGGAGTCCCAGTCTCAATCCCCATTTTACAGATCAATCAATCAATCATATTTATTGAGCACTTACTGTGTGCAGAGCACTGTACTAAGCGCTTGGGAAGTACAAGTTGGCAACATATAGAGACAGTCCCTACCCAACAGTGGGCTCATGAGGCACAGAGAAGGTTACCCAGGTGAATCAAGAACAGGCATTAAACCCCATTTTACAGATGAGGAAACTGAAGAACAGAAGTTAAGTGACTTGCCCAAGGTCACACAGCAAGCATGTGGCACAGCTCAAATTAGAACCCAGGACTCCAGACTTCCAGGCCTGTGTTTTTTCCACTAGCCTGCACAGCAGAAGCAGCAGTTCTTCTTGGGTTGGTGCTGCCTACTTTCAATCACCTCCCCAACTCTTTCCCAGGTTGAAAAATTCACTCTGCCCAAAATGCAGAAGCAGCAATGTCTCTTCCCCACGCTATCATGTGTAGATAGATGGTTCTCCTTGCTATTTATGTGTTTGGACCTGAAGAGAGACTCACTTTAACAGAAACCCCGAACCTAACACCACCCCTAAGCTCAATGACTGGGCATCAATCAACCCAAACCCAAATCAGCCAAGATCCTCACGTAGTTCAAACACCAAAAGTTCAATCATGAAAATTAGGGATGAAAAGGATCTCTTAACCAACACGCTATTGCTTGTGAAGAATTTTCCCCTTTGGCAAAGTTTGTAATGCTAAAATGTCCAAAGAAATGCAGATTCTACTCTCCCCTCCCTTCTTTCCGTCTACTTCATGACAACAGCGCAGTTTATCACGTTGTCAGGAAATGTTGCCTGATATCCAGACCAAATTCCCCTACTTTGGCAAAGCCTAGTACTGCTTCTCCACCCTCCTTTTCAACATCATTCCTTTATATACTTGAAAAACATACTAGCGAGCTTTAATCCTAATTGTTCACTGGACCTTTGCCTAATAAGTATACAGTCTTAGTCTGTCAGTCAGATAGGGCAATTCAGGCAAGTCTAGCATTCCTAAAAACATACAGGAAGATTTCGTTATTTCTACATTGGGTTTGAAGAAGCATGTTATAAATTTCTGCCTCAGTCGCTACCACTTTTGTTCAAGTTAGCTCATTTGAGTGTCATTTTGAAATTATCAGGATGCTGCAGTTTTTGAAACAGTTTTTAATACCTATAAAACTCTATTAGAAATATATTTCCTGGCAGAATGAATTGTTAGTAAACAGAACAGTTTTGTGTTCAGTAGTGAGAATCACCTACTTAATTCCATTAAAACATCTTCCAAGTAAACACATTTTTGGAGAGAACACGTCTGTCCCCCCATCTCTCCGAGTGGTTGGATACACACTTTTAAATTACCCTACAATCCCTAGAAAACTGTCTCTCCTATGTTTGAAGTCCCAGCTGCCACACAGTATCTATCTTTTTTCCTCCCTTCTTTGTTTTTCAGCCATTTTCCCTGAATGTCAAAGTCAATTTAGTGCATTTCACTTTGCTGAATAAATCAGAGGCGAAATCCTTGCTAAAAGTGAAAATTTGATTTGCTAAAAGGAGCTTAGGGCAACTATTAATCAATATATCCAGAGTGTCAAAGCCAAGACCATGATAGACATGTATTCATTTGGAGATTGGTTGAAGCAGATAAAGCAGGATGCAGAGGGAGAAAAGTGCAACCAAGCCACAAGAGGAAGGATTATGGGTGAGTGGAAGGTCTCAATTAGGAGCAGCAGGGCAGAGAGCTCACTGTGCACCCTATGTAGGCTTTACAACATGGACATTTTTGCCCCATAAGTCTTTTCTTTCAAAGGCAGAAAAAACAATTTTAGGTATGGATTTAAATTCAGGAGAACCACCACAACTATTTTCACAAAACTCTTTCCTCTGAAAACCTAAACTTCCTTTGTATCCTTAACACATAACCCTGTTTGGAAAGTAGAAAAGGTAAGTATTAGCTCTGTTTTGAGATATGGAAATTGAAATGGAGCCAAAGAAAATGACTCGCACAATATATTTTGGGCTTTCATTTTTTCCTATGCAAAGGAAATTTCCTCTTACAAGAGGAGCTAGCACACATTTTCTGGTCCCTTCTCTTTGCACACTCTTGATATAAGAAAACAAAACCCCATCCAAAGTATAAAAATGCACTCGCCCAAGAACTGGTGAAATGCCACTGATTTTAGGCCCTCTGGCTAATTTCCGAATAGGATCCAAGTCATTTGACTCAGTCCTCTTCGTGGAATACAGCTCTTTTCATGGGGCTATTGTTCTACTCATTTAAAAGTTTCATTTTGCAAGACTGAGTGTTGTGTGGTGGGGTTGAGTATAGGCGTGCAAATGTGCGTATGTGAGTCTAGAAAAGTACATGGATGAGTGAGTATATGTGGTCGGATGATGTGTCGGGAGCAAGCAGGGAAAGAAACAGTTTGTGGAAAGGGAGTTTGGAAAATGCATGTGTTGGGAGGAGGGGCTCATGGTTCATGTGCGTGAACCCTTCACTATCCCATTATCTTACCCTTTGTCCATCTAACTGTAGTTTTTAAGTGCCTGCTCAATGCCAAGCACTGTACTAAGCTCTGAGTTCAGTTCCTGTAACACACATACGGTATACATACAATTACATACGGTAATGGCTCTGCTTCAAATAATGAAACAATATTAAGGCAAACTGTTTTTGATGGCACCAGAAAATCTGCCACCTGACTTTCCTCAGCCACACTGGGCCAAAGTGAGGCAAAAGATTAGAAGCCTTTAAAACAAAAAATAAAGTTGATATGAGAATTAAGGTAGAATGACTCTTCATGTCTCTTCACAACAGAAGAAGAAAGGTACCATAGAAAGTGGAAATCACAACTAATGTGGAAATTCCCAGTTGAATGGAAATCATCACACTTTGGACATTACATACAAAGGGATGCTTCAAGCCTGATCATAGAAGCCTTTGAAATAGGTACAGGTCTATATGCATTTTCCCTATATATATATATATATATATATATATATATATATATATATATCATCTAGCCTAGTGCTCAGCACAATAAGCACTCAATCTATACTCTGGACTGACTTGATGAGGCCATGAATTGTGACATGAACACAAACTTACACTGAGGAAGATACCCATGGAAAAAACAATCTTCAAAGATGAGTTTCACCACCTGTTTTATGCTTTTCCACATATCCTTAACACTCAAAGTGGAGCCAATAATATACACGGGGAGTAAAGGGTATTTTAAAAATGACAACTCTGCAGCAAATCATGTTCTTGTTCAGTTTAAGAATGCTAAACTGTACCCAGGAGATCCGCTTTGGAAAGGAAGCCTTAAATATCACCTTCTCCAAAGAGTATGCTGAAGCAATAATGTTTCATAAAACTTTAACATTTGCAGTAAAATATTCAAAACATTCTTGGATTTGCTCCATCAGAACTTAAGCCCTGGTGCGGGGGCACCTGTTTTAATATCAAGCCAGTGCTTGTTCTCACCTATGATCTCTACTGAGGCCTGGAATTGCCTGAACATGTTCAATTGGAAGCAGTCTTAAAAGAAGCTACAAAGGCGGCGATTTTGGATCAATGTGCCTCATTCTTTTTTTAAACCCCAAATTTTTCATGTCAAGTGGGCAAAGTTGATTTCTATGGCCTGGATTGATGTTTTTCATGCATGCAAAATTTTTATAGAACATTTAGTCCCTTTATCTTCCTAATATGCACATTTTTAAAAGCTTAATGTTTCTTACCTCCACTTAGTTTAAGAGAACATTGCACATGTTTTCAGAATGACAATGAGATGATTACATTACTGCAATGGTGCCTGAATGATTCCAAAATTGCGATCAGACTTCAAAAGAATTCCCTGACAAACTGGGAAAAATCACATGTTTAATTTATCAAGTTCCAAATAAACACACCTCCCTGTTATCCTTTGGATACTGAGAGAATCAAGCTGCCAAATAAAACGTGTATGTGTTCACCTACGCATTCAAACCCAGCAGGATCCACAAATATATTTAAACCATTGAAATAGGTCAGCTAATATGGGTTATGTCTTTTCAAGCAGCAGGTGCAGCAGTTTCAGCATCTAAGTACCTTCAGTAGTTTGCGAATGAAGTTACTGAACATAAGAATATTTTAATCATTCACAAAGAACAATAATAGATCTGACTGCTGGGCTGATAATCTTCTTATCACACCCTGTGAAACCTAGCTCTAATATCTGACTGAGCCTCCATGACTTGGCAGCCCATTTTCAAAAGGCCAACAATGGAGAGAGAATGAAGTGGAGTGTGCAAGTACCTCCATATCTACATAAAAGAGATTAGAGGCGACAGCGTTCCATTTTACAGCTCAATCATATTGTGTTAGCATGCGCTTATCCGAGCGCGGATGAAATTGAAAGAGAAATAAAAAAGAGTCAGGCAGATAGGAACCAGAAAAGCAAGGCATGAGCAATTTCCAAGGATATAAAAGGATGCTAATGGCTGGGCCCTGTCATTCTTAAAAAGGGCTATTAGGGCACCATCATCTGTTCTTGTGCCCTTATGCTCCTTTAACTAAAGTCAAGCGCTTTCTAATGCCACTGTGATCTTTCTCTTCTTCAGATAAGACATGGTCAAGTTTCATAACAGCACACTTTCCAGTTATTAATGTGAGTACATTAATTCTATTTACAGTTAAAGCCAGTCAGCATTATTTTCATTTCAACATTTCCTATGGTTGAATTCTTCAATTTTTACTTGGAAAAGCACATGTGCAGTAGTGCACGCCTCGATTTTCTATCCTAGTTGGACACATTCTAGGTTATGACTCCAAGGAGAAGAAGAATGAAAAAGGGAGGTTGCACTGTCTGGATTTGCTATCCTCAATGCAGACCTCTTCTTTTTGGCTGGTAAATAACTTCAGTTTGTATTCCCTCTCACTTTTTTACTTTCAGAAAGTTTACATTTGAATTCAAGTTCAGAATGGCTATGACATTGCCTTAGAACATATTCATTCTTTCATTCAATCTTATTTTTTGAGCACCTACTGTGTGCAAAGCACTGTACTAAGTGCTTAGAAAGTACAATACAGCAGTAGAGACAATCCCTGCCCACAAGCTCACACTAATTAGCAATTGTACTCTAATAGCAATTTTGTTTAATTACATCTATATACTCCAGAACTTTCTCTCAGAAACTTAGAATAGCACTCCCACTGACACAGACTGTGCCAACAATGTTAAGTGATATTTGTTAAGCGTTTACAATGTGCCAGACACTGTGATAAAATGCTGGGAATAGATACAAGATAATCAGATAAGACAATGACCCTGTCTCACATGAGGCTCAAATCTGAGTAGGTGGGAGAATAGATATTGAATCTCCATTTTTACAGATGAGGAAACTAAGGCATAGAAAAAAGTGACTTGCCTCAGGACATATTCATTCAATCTTATTTTTGCTTGGAAAGTACAATACAGCAGCAAAGAGAGATAATCCCTGCCCTCAACAAGTTCACAGTCTACAGGGGGGAGACAGACATCAAAACAAGTAAATAAGCATAAAAATAAATAAATAGAATTATAGACATATACATATAAGTGCTCTGGGGTTGGGGCAGGGCAAAGAAAGTGAGTCGAAGTGATGCGGAAGGGAGGGTGAGCTGAGGAAAAGGGGGTTTAGTCTGGGAAGCCTTTTTGGTCGAGGTGCACCTTCAGTAGGACTTTGAAGCGGGCAGAGTGATTGGCAGATTTGAGGAGGGAAGGTGTTCCACAGGAGAAGGGCAGAGACCTCAATCCCTCTGACTCCTAGGCCTGTGCTCCTTCCATTTGCAATGCTACAGAAATGTGTGCCTTCTAATAACTACAGAATGTATTAAAATATGATAGGGTGGGAGCCTGAATAGGCATGATGGTACGAACCTTGTTCCTCTTCAACATTCTGGAGGGGCTAAAAGCAGAGAAAACAATCCAGTAATTTCAGGACGATCAGCTAGATTCATCATCTCTACTGAAGGGCCACTGACTAGCATTCACAGGATATTTTCTTTTGGAAACACATATTTTACTGAACTCTTCTTGAGAGTCGATCTGGTTCTCAAACTGAGAAACCAGTTTTCACGTCCATAACACCAGTTCATTCCATTCGAAAGCATTTATTTGACATCTTGAAAAGATGCTATGGAATGTTTTCCAGGCTATGATAGGAAAATGAATTACAACTTTCTGCCACTTTGATTTTACTCCCTTTTCCCCTGACTGGGCTGCCAAGGAGGGGAAGTGACTTCCAGAGGTTTGCTAGAGGAGGCCTGGATAAATTAGCAGTCATTGGCTGAAGAGTGCTTAGTACAGTGCTCCGCTCAATGAATAGGATTGAATGAATGAACAGGAAGGCGTCTTCATTCAAACCACCAATCAATACTCCTGGAGCTAACACTCAGCACTTTACTCTTTCTTATGCCAAGCCCCAACCATTGCATTTTATAACCTGGGGCTTAGCAAGCACTTAAGATTTTTATCTTTAATCTTTTGAGGCTGCCTATCTCTTCTTAACACTGTCAATTAGAGTAAATGATAATCCACTAAACCACCTAACAATCCCACAAATTGAGTGGAGGGGTGCTTCCATTCTGACTGTTTGCTTCAATACAGACAATGTGTATTTCAAGCTCTTGACAGCCCTCCAATCAACCAATCAATCGGATTTGTTGAGCACTTACTCTGTGCAGAGCACTGTATTAAACACTTTGGAGAATACAACTGACTTCATAGACATGCTCTGATATATAAATTAAGTGCTATGGGGCTGAGGTGGGGTGAATAAGAATGCTTAAAGGATTCAAATCCAAGTGCAAGGGTGAGACAGAAGGGAGAAGGAATAGGGGAAATGACGGCTTAGTTGGGGAAGGATTGTATTTCCAGATTATATTCATTGTGGCATAAATGTTTACTAAACAGCTTCCTTCATTTAAAAAATATAAAACCCATAAATTTAACCCCCAAAAGCCATCAAATATTTCTCAAATCAAAACCATAAAATATACATAGTAACAAATAAAACATCTAAACAGTGCAGACTGTGTGACTGAATTCTAACCCTGAAGCTCTTTTCTTAAAGTGTATAGATGTCCTTCGTGCTTGAAGAAGTCACTGACAGTGAAATTCACCTATAGGTGAGGTAAGCCTGAATTAGGCATCTTACAAAGATCACACTCAAGCTCACCTATTTAACTAGTTTTGACTTAATTTGGGGTGCTTTATTAGCAACCAGTGTAAGACAAAGTAGCTAGTATAATACAGAGTGATGTTTAAATTAGTTTACAATTTGCTTGGGCTCATCTAGAACTGCACTGAACAAAGCCATTCAGAAATGTCAGCTGTGTTCCTAACCACTGTAACAAATTGTTGCCTGAACGCTGCACACCTAATGACTTCAAATTAGCTTCAGTGCGATATTGCCTGACAGTTCGTTACGACTGTTAGCAACATAGCTGGCGTATCATGACCAATAAATTGGTTTCAGTGTGGGCTGGGAAAGGGACTTCCATCAATTTGATTAAAGAAATTACTGCAGCATTCAAAGCATAAAGACAAACTAGTTTAAGGAGACAGAAATAAGTTAACTGTACCAGAAAAACATTGCTCATGTTTCCAAAGGTTGTTAAAAACCATTTGTGTACAAAGTTCAAACAACTAAATTTGTTCGGTTAAACCAGTGAGTCGCTCCTAAACTGGAGGAAGATTCCTCTACTAGTGAAATATTTCAAATATAAGGAAAATTTCAAGACTAAAATCCTTTGGTCTCAAGTAAGAGTGAAAAACATACTCTGATTTTGTACTATGTTATACTTCCTTTCCACAGCTTAAATGACATCTACAGAATTTAGTCACTAAATCATAATCACCGCTCTTTCGATGTTTATGCCGTGGGAGGCTGGGGGGGTGGTGTGTGTGTGTGTGTGTGTGTGTGTGTGTGTGTGTGTGTGTGTGTGTGTGTGTGTGTGTGTGTGTGTGTGTGTGTGTGTGTGTGTGTGTGTGTGTTCACCTCCTCCAGGAGGCCTTCCCAGACTGAGCCCCCTCCTTCCACTCCCCCTCCCCATCCCCCCTGCCTTACCTCCTTCCCCTCCCCACAGCACCTGTATATATGTTTGTATGTATTTATTACTCTATTTATTTTATTTGTACATATTTATTCAATTTATTTTATTTTGTTAATGCTTTGTTTTGTTGTCCGTCTCCCCCTCCTAGACTGTGAGCCCGCTGTTGGGTAGGGACCATCTCTAAATGTTGCCAACTTGTACTTCCCAAGCGCTTAGTACAGTGCTCTGCACATAGTAAGCGCTCAATAAATACAATTGAATGAATGAATGAATGTTTTCATGCATGCACATGTGTGTTCGGAACAGACTGTTCCTACCAAGGAAAAGGATGAACTCCAAGATATTCACAGAGGGGGAGCATTTTGTTAAGTAGATTGTTGGTAGGCTAATTCATTCAGATTAGCATGAAAGAATTTCAATGAGGGTAAAGAAAAAATACAGAAAGATGGTTTTAAACCACAACAAAAAAACTGGATATTATTCAGCCCTAAATTCTTCCCAATCCAACTGGTTAATGGATGTGATTTAATTAGCATAGAATCAAACTGGAGCAAATGAAGCAGCAGTGTGGCCTAATGGACAGAGCATGGGCCTGGACGTCAGAAGGACCTGGGTTCTAATGCCAAGTCTGCCACTTGCCTGCTGTGTGATCTTGGGCAGGTCACTTAACTTTTCTGTGCCTCAGTTACCACATCTGTAAAATGGAGATTAGAACTTTGAGCCCTATGTGGGACATGGATTGTGTCCAACCTGATTAGCTTATGTCTACCCCAGTCCTTAGTACAGTGCCTTGCACAGAGTAAGTGCTTAACAAATACTATATAAAAAATACAAATATCCCACTTCAGTGGGCATTTTTGCATTTAAAGTGATCTAAGAAGGCCAAAACAGAATACTGGTTATTGGCTCTGTCAAAATACCCTTAATTCCATTAATCAACAGTACCTATTGCACCATGTTCTGCACAACATGACTAGCGGCTAATTTCCTTCTTGGGTTTAAGTTACAAAAAATCGTACCAAGAAAACTGTTAACATTTGCACATACACGTGAAAATCAAGAAATATATTCAACATTATAGTCAACACTGTAATAAACCAAGAGCTGAGGTTTTCCACATTTATATTTATATATTTTAAAATGTACCTGGAATATGCTTAGCCCATCCGATGATGACCACCAATTCTCTGTCTGCCAGGTCACACAGTGTGGTAAGTGCTTTGATGTCACTGTCTGGGACGGTGGGGTCAGGCATGGCATAGATCTTCTCCGGTTCAGCCACCAGCAAATGGGAGACAATCTTGTTATCTGCAGGAACGGACCACAGCACTACAAATTCACTAGTAGTATCATCCTATTTTTTCTAAACCAAAAATTTATTATTTTTTAAAAGCAGAACAGTGAATGTGTGTGCCCTAAGAATATTTCACCTTATGATGTATCCGGATGAAATGAAACAATACAATGAAAAGCAGAAATACTCCAATATTGTGGAAATGAAATCAATTACTTTTTCTCTCTAGAAAAAAAAAAAGGCTTCCAGGTCCAACATGAAAAATGCAAACTCGTCAGTACGGAACACTTTCTGGTTTTTGTATTTCCTTAGGGTTAATATTTGCTACGCAAGAGAAGGTTGCACATTTAAATCTCTCAAAAGCAAGCCAATGATGAAAGCAGCCTAGTACTCATGATAATCTTGGATATAAAGTCATTAATTGTCTTATTTCCCTTTAGAAGTAACGAGTTATTTTGCCTGGTAGTTACTGATGGAAACACATTTCTCTGAGATGCAATAAACAATGTCTTTTTTTCACTAGACTTCCAAAATATTCAACATCAGGAGAGGTGGACTATTCCAAGGAATAACTATTTTCTTAAATGCACAGTATTTGCGGGTATTTTCATGCTTATTCTTTGGTATTTTCCTTTTGCTTCAAATCTGTGCATTCAAAACTTGTGATATATGTTTAAATTCCTTCATAAAATAAACACTAAGGCCAAAGGAAAGCATCACATCAAATGTGTTTTAGTGCTCTAGGGCATATGAGTCTATGGAAAGGGTTGTAAAAGCTTTGCTAACTGAATAATTTGTACTTGGCACAATTTTCAACCCCTCCAAAGTGGTTGTGTATCTCCTCCAATTGCAGATTTTCTATTGACTTCGAAGGGAGAAGATATGAAAAGGTCAGGATCAGGCCAGATTATTTGAATATTCTACTTCCTATCATCCCCCTTTACTAGGAATAAGAACGTGACCTTTGTAGTCAAGACAAAATGTAATTTTCACTGTATTCAGCTAGCAACCGGACAGTATCATTTTTAGAAATTAAATTTTTTTAAAAAGTTTCTTTGTTCTAAGGTAGTTTGAATTGCCCAAAGGAAAAAGGGCTTTGAATTTTCAGCCTCAAAAAGTAAGTCCCCTCATCTCAACCTCTCTAATAATAATGATAATAATTATAACGGTGGTATTTATAAAGTGCTTACTATGTGCTAAAGATATTTTATTTATTTATATTAATGTATGTCTCCTCTAGACTGTGAGTTTGTCGTGGGCAGGGAAAGTGTCTTTATTTTTACATTGTACTCTCCCAACTGCTTAGTACAGTATTTTGCAAACAGTAAGTGCTCAATAAATACGAGTGAATGAATGAAATGTACAGAGCCCCTGTCCCATATGAGGCTCAGAATCTTAAGGGGGAGGGAGAACAGATATTTACTCCCTTTTGACAGGTGAGAAAACTGAAGCACCGAGAGGTTAAGCAACTTGCCCAAAGTCACACAGCAGCGAAATGGCAGAACTGGGATCAGTTTCCTGTCTCCCAGGCCTATGCTCTGCACAAGAGGCCGGGAAGTTTTTCTAGTTAAAGGAAGTCTTCCCAGAACCATGTAGACTATTTCCTAACTGATGGCACTCCCAGAGCACATGAATGAGCCCAACATTGGTGCCCCAGGTTTGGGTAGATTGAGGGCAAATTACTACTTAAATTTTTGATAAACTCCTGAATAGGAGTTTTAAAAAGATGTTTACTTTCTGCAGAGGATGTAGGAATAATGTGTGCTTTCATAAATGCTTGGAAAATTTTCAGCAGCTACCTCTGGGGCAATGCTGCAAAACCTGTAGATAAGCCCCTAGATTCTACTAGTTAAAAGAAAAATGTAAAAGGGGTAAGGCAGTCTGAGTGAAAAAGACCACCTAATCCTCGTTATTTCATTATGGGGAAAAATGCTACCAGTATAAAATAGTACTCCAAGAGAAGGAATAGAAAAATGTTGAATGAATTCAGAAAGCTACATCACTCAGGAAACTGAATTGCCATGAGCACTGTTTCTAGGTAAATCTTATTTAATGTTTCCCTAATTAGAATCAATAGAACCCAATTTTCATTCCTGTGCTTTTGTAGCACACAAACTATCAGTCAGGCCCAGAAAACCTCCTGGGCTATTCCCTCAACAAAGCCGACTCACTGTATCCTGACGTTTATCTGACAGGATTCAAAAATTAAGTTTCATAAATCTTTATTACAAAAACTCACTAATTGGATGAACTAACAAAAATTAACATAGGGGCCTTTAGATAATGAGTTACGATTTATAAAGAGGCCAGTTTATATGACAAATGGAGCAAACTGTAAAATTGGTGTGGTTATCTCCTTAAAGGAATTCTAACATACAATGTCCCAATAATCTCGAGTTTCTAAGGAAAACATTAGATTTTTCCATGTTGCAGAGCTCTAATGTACAGTTTGGGATCATTTTCCTTTTAATAGTGGAAGGCGACTGAGGGGTTAGCTGAGCTACAATATGAACCACATGAAAAATGGGCAACATGTGCCTTGTTGAATCCCAGGAAAACCAAAGCTATAATCAAATTAAGCATTAACATTGATTACATTTATTATCAGAAAGTTTTTTATTATAATGCGCAAAATCTGCTTAACACAGCCTTAGATTGTATTTACAGAATGGCAGCACAGCTTATGCAGGCTGAGATGAAGATGCCAGACTGGACGATTGAAGGTATAATCAGCATAATGTTTTTTGGAAAGGCAAAAGGAAACTATGCCATATGTTCACTTAAGCTGTAATTTTATGGAAAACTGGTTTGTTTTTCCTATGACATAGCTAAAATGCCCTCTCACTTACCAACCACAGTCTATTTATTTCATCTGCGGATTCCACATGCTTATGTACTGTGCACTACAGTGACCCCTCCTGGAGAATGAATCTGTAGTAGAAGGCCATTTAATAATAATAATAATAATAATAATAATAATAATAATAATAATGGCATTTATTAAGCACTTACTATGTGCAAAGCACTGTTCTAAGCGCTGGAGAGGTTACAAGGTGATCAGGTTGTCCCACGGGGGGCTCACAGTCTTCATCCCCATTTTCCAGATGAGGGAACTGAGGCCCAGAGAAGTGCTGTGACTTGCCCAAAGTCACACAGCTGACAATTGGCGGAGCAGGGATATGAACCCATGACCTCTGACTCCAAAGCCCAGGCTCTATCCACTGAGCCACGCTGCTTCTCTGTTTCACTGCTCATTTTTGCCTAGCTACATAATTTTGTGAAGAAATAACCCCAAATTCCATTTCTATTATCTCAAGGGCAAAGATTCTCTCAGAACATACATGGTCTTTGGACTATGATAATCAGTCAATGATATTTACTGAGCACTTACTGTTTGCAGCACAATATATTAACCACTTAGGGCAGTAAAATACGAAAGAGTTGGTAGGCACAGTCCCTGAAGAGTTTGCAATCTAGTGGAAAATACTTAGCCTGTGATCCCCATGTGGGACAGGGACTGTGTCTGATTAACTTCTATCTACCTAGTCCTTATCAGAGGAAACAGCATGGCGTAGTGGAAAGATCAAGAGCCTGGGAGTCGGAGGACCTGGGTTCCCATCCCAGCTCTGCTGTGTGACCTTGGGCATGTCATTTAACTTCTCTGTGCCTCAGCTTCCTCCACTGTAAAATGGGTATTCAATGCCTGTTCTCCCTCTTACTTAGACTGTGAGCCACATGTGGGTCAGGGACTCTGATCAACTGATTTTGTTGCATCTACCCCAGCGCTTAATATGGTCCTTGGCACATAGTAAGTGCTTAACAAATATCACTATTATTATTATCATCATTATTGTTGTCCAAGGCCTGGGTGAGTGAGACTGCAAATCCAGCTCAAAGGCTGGTGGGGGTGAACACCTGCATTTCTCCCATGGGGACTGTCCCTACCTATATTCATATGTGCTTGATACGAAATATGTTACCTGATGTCTAAAAGCACTGATTCTAAGCACTAAGGTTATTACCTGATTTCTCAGAGATTCAGAAAGAGTAACTACTTCAATCTGCCAAGACTGTTCCAAGATTGCAAGCTCCTTCCACTTCATCACAAAGAGAATGAAGCTTGAATTTTAGCAATGTTCCAATCACCTTTGTAAATTATAGCCTGGCACTATAAAATCATGGACTCTTTAAAAACAATTCATAACACCCATAAGGGCATCTGAGATGGAACCACCAACCTATGCTTGTTATTAGTGTGGCACATTCCTGTTTTAATCTATTGCTAGCTAGTGTGTTAACCTTCTTTAGCTCCAAATTAATGAGGCCCCTAATGTATTTTCATTGGGAGGTTGAGCAGTCAAACTCATTTAGTTAGTGAAAACTACAAAAATCACTTTCTTGTGAAATCTGAAACTAGCAGCTCCAATGAACTAATGATCGCAGTATGAACCGTTTTATGTACCACTGAAAATAAAGATAACCTGTAAATGTAAAATTTGAACTGCATAAACCATGCATTAATATGCTTCCATCTGTAAAACAAAATGACTGTCAGAAAAAAACAGACAAACCTTATACATAAAAATGATAATTAGCTGGGCGCTGCCCATTCTTCACTGTGTTTTCAGATAATGGGTTCTCGTATAAGGAGAATTTCCACTGAAGTCAATGGGATGGGCATGCTAGAGCTGATGTATCAGGCAAACAGAAGTTTGAGTGTATGTGGAAAGCCAGATACACTTCATGTACTTACATGGCTTTTTGGCTGGCTGAACTAGCTGAGGGTTCAGGTATGGACTGTTCTCTGCATCTATTCTGCGCTTGTACTTCTGGCGACCTCCACGTACTCTATCAAGGCGCACACCTAAAGTGGAAGAGAGAAAAACAGTGGCTTACTATTTCAGGCAACACTTTTTCCAGTTGGGATCAAGAGATACTTTCCTAGAAGCTGGGGCTCTTTGGAGGTTACCAGATCCCTCAAATAGCAAGAGAGTTAGGGAAAGTAGCAAAACTGGCAGTAGATGTCTGCTGCAGTGCTGAGAGTCTTGTGGGGCTCAGACCTGCAGTCCTAGCTCTTCTCAAGTAGCAGGACATTCTTAGCCCTCTAGTTCTGGGCCTTATAATGCAGGGCAGCCTTTGTTTCAAAGCAAAAGTCAATTTTCCATAGCACCATCGGAAGTGAAATGCTACTTGCAGATAGATAATCCACTGAAATCCTTACAAGCTCCAAATGTTAGTAAGCACGTCCTTAATTTGGCAACGTTTATGAGCCACAGGGGATATAAGTGGTGCTAGAATAAACTGGCATCAGTTACAAGCCCGTATCAATAAACTGTCGTCTGTAAATATTTCCACATATGCTTGTGATTATGCATTCACAATGATTTCATGATGCAAACACAGAGTGAGTGACCAGACTGTAGGAGCAAGAAGGGACAGTTTTGAGGCCAGCATCAAAGAACCGACTCTAGAATTCTTTGGACAACATTGAGGATACATAAGACACTTGGCTTTAGATAAATGGCTAAAGTGGTGGCCCCACATGACATCAAAGAGGTCTTAATCAAATCACTGGACAATATCCTTCCACTATTTAAATAGAAAGGATGAATGTGTGATTTAACCTGCTATATTAAGAGAGCTTGTATCTCAGAACTGAAATAATAGAAGGGCAACCTGCGATCACCTACAATAAGTCATACACTTTCTCACCTTCAACATTTGGTCGTAGCTTCTCTTTTCTATTTTTAAGCATGCCTTCACTTTGGACTTTACTTATTCTTCATTTCCTACTCTGCTTCTTCTATTACGTACTCTCCTTAATCCTTCTTTAAAGCCTCATCAAAGGTCGTGCTGATTTTTGAAGAGATGTCTTTGGTTTTAAAACAAATAAAAACAGTATTCCTGCATATTCATCTGGTATAGAACTCATCCTAGCTAGTTTTTAAGGAATAACAAACTCAAATTTGGATATCTAAAGAAATAGCAAGATTCATCTAAATATTTATGTCATATATAGTCCACCCAGTCTGAATTTCCAGGGTAGCACTGGATATGGTAAGTGGGAAAGGTGAGCGGGATGCTCAGCCTCTAGACTGTAAGCTCATTATGAACAGTGCTAAGCACTTAGTACAGTGTTCTGCACACAGTAAGAGCTCAATAACCCTCCCCACTCCCCCAGCCCTAACTCCTTCCCCTCCCCACAGCACCTGTATATATGTTTGTACAGATTTATTACTCTATTTACTTTACTTGTACATATTTACTATTCTATTTATAGTGTTAATGATGTGCATCTAGCTTTACTTCTATTTATTCTGATGACACCTGTCCACATGTTTTGTTTTGCATTTGTTAAGCGCTTACTATGTGCAGAGCACTGTTCTAATCACTGGGGGGGGGGGCAGAATACAAGGTGATCAAGTTGTCCCACCTGGGGTTTACAGTCTTAATCCCCATTTTCCAGATGAGGTAACTGAGGCTTAGAGAAGTGAAGTGACTTGTCCAAGGTCACACAGCACACATGTGGTGGAGCTGGGATTCGAACCCATGACCTCTGACTCCAAAGCCCGGGCTCTTTCCACTGAGCCACACTGCTTCTCTAGACTGTGAGCCCATTGTTGGGTAGGGACCGCCTCTATAGGTTGCCAACTTGTACTTCCCAAGTGCTAGTACAGTGCTCTGAACACAGTAAGCGCTCAATAAATACGATTGAATGAATGAATAAATGAATGACTGAATGAACAGGGAATGTGTCTGTTAAGTTGCTATATTGTGCACTGCTTAGTACAGTGCTCTGCACACAGTAAGCACTCAGTAAGTATGATTGATTGAAACACAGGAGAAAGGAGGACCTGGGTCCTGTTCCCAGCTCTGACAAGTCACTTTAACTGAGGCACAGAGAAGTAATAATAATAATAATAATAATGGCATTTATTAAGCACTCACTATGTGCAAAGCACTGTTCTAAGCGCTGGAGAGGTTACAAGGTGATCACGTTGTCCCACAGGGGGCTCACAGTCTTAATCTCCATTTTACAGATGAGGTGACTGAGGCACAGAGAAGTTAAGTGACTTGCCCAAAGTCACACAGCTGACAACTGGCAGAGTCAGGATTTGAACTCATGACCTCTGACTGCAAAGCCCGTCATGCTCTTTCCACTGAGCCACGCTGCTTCTCTAAGTGACTTGCCCAAGGTCACACAGCAGATATGTGGTGGAGGTGGGATTAGAACCCATGAACTCTGACTCCCAAGCCCGTACTCTTTCCACTGAGCCACGCTGCTTCTCTATATTTTTATTTTGTATATTTTTATATATATCTTTATTTTTTTCCCACTGAAACTAAGGATATCTAACTTGGCACAACACACTTCTCCATTTGAAAAGAAAGAAAAAGATGAAATATGTGAAATGAAGTATTAAGGGCACGTTATGTGATGTAATATTTGAAAATGACTTCAGCTACAGATCTAATACTTCTACAGATCTGACAATAGACTCAGGCATTTAATAATTTATTTATCTAAACAAATAGAAAATAATCTGTGCCTGATGATGGCCAGTTTGGTGTATGCACATACACACCTGAATATTAAGTTCTCATGATCAAGGCAGAATTAGTGCTGAATAAATACAATTAATTGCTAAAATATTAAAAGGATGGCAATAAACTATTTGTGAAATTTCCAATTCACCCACTTTACCCTTTTTATTAATTGAGGAAAATATTTCAACTAAAGCATGAAAAATCCCCAATCAATAGCTGGTAACTGAATAACACCCATGCCATTGATGAGATTGTAAAAGAGGCTTCCCAGCATTTAAAGAAAAACAGAAGGAAAATGAATTCTGCATAATTCAGATATCATCCTTCTTCCTGCTTGGGAGCAGATTTCTTGGAGATAAAAGATGAATCACATAGGATAGAAGTATATTTAATCAAAAAGTAATGGCACCAACAAATTAAAATAATATAAATCTACGAGGATGAACAATGTTTTACCACTTTGGCAGTTCGCAGGCACCCGTTTGTGCTGTTCTCTCTATTCAAAAGAAGTACAAAGGAAAATGTTTCCCAAACAAAAATCCTCTTTGGAATGAAAGAGAAACCATTTCACTAATGAAAATTTGGTACCAAAGAGTGATAACTTTTACAGACATTTAGAAAATCATTCATCCCAATGCTTTTACTATGTTACACACCACAAAGGAAAAGAGGAGCAATGGAGTTTTAAAAATTGTAAAACACTGTTACAGTCAATATTATACATACTTAACCTTTTTCATAGCCTCCTAGACTGTAAGCTCACTATGGACAAGGAACATGTCTACCAACTCTTATATTGTGCTCTCCCAAATGCTTAGTACAGCGCTGTGCACACAGTAATTTCTCAATAACTACGATTGATTCAAATACTGAATCTGCCTCTGTAGCCATTAACAATAATAACTGGTTAAGCACTTATGTGCCAAGCACTGTAATGAGTGCAGGGGTAGATACGAGAAGCAGCGTGGCTCAGTGGAAAAGAGCCCGGGCTTTGGAGTCAGAGGTCAAGGGTTCAAATTCCGACTCTGCCAATTGTCAGCTGTGTGACTTTAGGCAAGTCACTTAACTACTCTGTGCTTCAGTGACCTCATCTGTAAAATGGGGATGAAGACTGTGAGCCCCATGTGGGACAACCTGATCATCTTGTAACCTCCCCAGTGCTTAGAACAGTGCTTTGCACATAGTAAGTGCTTAATAAATGCCATTATTATTATTATCATTATTATTATTATACAAAATAATAAAGAAATCATACATCTTAGTTTCGGGCCTTACAAAACTGAACTGGCCAGAGTTGGCCATGAGACCAAAATATTCTACAAGGCAGATAAACCCTGCTCACTAGGCAAACTCCTTCAGCCCAAAGCCTCCTTTGGTCAGCATATTTAAAAATGGTTGTTGGCTTAGACTCAGGGGCAAAATGTTAATTATTTTACTCTCTATTAATCTTGAAAAATAAAGCGATTTCTTACTAGCACAGAAAATATTTTTTTTTTACCTCAGAGAAAAAGGGTTCCCTTGGCTAAGTTTCCAAGATACAGAATAATGTTCCTGAACAACGGTACAGTGAGTACATTAATTAAATGGACTCGCAGGATGCTACAATGAAGATGCATGCACATAATAACGGGAACAGATAGCTACGGTTTCTTGTTTGCAATTCCTATAGGTTCTTGCATTTAATAAATGCTATTGGACATTACTTTTAAAAAAAAGGATCTGGAAAAGCAGATCTATCCTGAGCTATCCTTTAGGTGACTGGGAATAAGATAACTAGTGCAGAACTGCATTTGAGAAGCAGAACAGCCTAATGGATAGAGCACAGGCCTAGGGGTCGGGAGGACCTGGGTTTTGACCCCAGCTCTGCCACTTGTCTGCTGTGTGACCTCGTGAAAGTCATTTAACTTCTCTGTGCCTCAATTACCTAATATTTAAAGTGGGGATTAAGACTGGACTGTGTCCAACCAAATTAGCTCGCATCTACTCCAGTGCTTAGTACGATGCCTGGCACAGAGTCAGTGCTTAAATACCATTTTTTTAAAATGAGGTTCTTCTCCTTAGTTAGCAGTATCCTTGAATTCACCAAAGATGTGGTTGTCCAAATGTAGCTACTGGATAGGTCTGAGGGAAGGAAGGGGAAGTTAGAATGGGAGGGGGAGGAAGGGAGTTTAGTCTACCACTTTGAAAGGACTGCTTCTGAGTCAAATGGCAAGCATGTTGGCTAACAGGAGCTGCCTATGTTATAAAAGTGCCCAGATGATTTGGTTTTCCTCTGTACCTGGGGGCTGGGTTTATAGGCACAAAGGAGTAAGTTGAGCTCAAGAGATTAATAGTGCATGCAGGAGCAGAATTTGGGATTCGGGTCTTGCCATAGAATCCAATTCAATGAAACACAATTTCCTAGACTCCCTGGAAGTCTCTAGTGGGTACAACAATTGACGGAAGAAAGCGAGCACAACTGGCAATCTCCCTATTCGACTTTGGAAATCACCAAGTGACCAGAAGAGTTGCTCTGGGTTAGCCACTGACCCAATCTAAATTCTCCTGGTACTTTAATACACGCTGAATCAAGAATTTTTTCCTTAAATCTAAATTCAAGAGTCTTTTGTAAAATTTTAACCCCATTTCCTCCTATTGAGTGTTCTGTGGAAATGGAGAACAGTTTATCAATCAGTAGTATTTACTGAGCGCAGCAGAGCACTGTACTAAGAACTTGAGAGACTGCAGTAGGGTTGGGAGTCACAATCCCTGCCTTCAATCTTTACCTTTAAATATAGAAGGGGTGACAGATACTAAAATAAGTTACAGGTACGCAGGCTAATTCTGCTGCATTGTATTCTCCCAATCACTTAGAACAGTATTCTGCACACAGTAAGCACTCAATAAATACCATTGATTCATAGGGGAAGTTTAAAGAAATATACTTAGGTACTCTGAGAGGGCTGAAGAGGTAAGCAGTTAAGGGCTTAGTAAGTGAGGCCTCATGGGTATAGGTGACAAGGAAGTGTTAAAGGAGGCAAATAGGTTGGGCGAGATTAGCAATGTCAGGGAATGCCTCCCGGAAGAGACGTGAGTTTTAGAATTTCTGATCTACTGAATTACCCAAGCAAGTTGTTGAGCTATCACTTGTCTACTTATACGGAAGCACAAATGCACTGCTCAGAAAAAACTGAAACCTCACCTACAGATGCAAAATGCACGCTCATTAGATTGGCAACATCTTTGAGGACTGAGCTCTCTCATCAAAGAATATAAAAGCCAAGACACTTTAAAGCTTCCTTGTTCTTCAACCCAATTAACAATTTGTATCCTGTGACCTATCTGCCCTGCTAAATATATTATTTTGTGTAGTGTGAAAAGTCACAAAGGCTTTTCTCTATTTCCTTTTACATTTGCATATTAAAGGTACCTACCGACTGTGGTGCCTAAAATCCATTGTCCTAGGGTGTGTGCTTGTGTAGTTCTAATAAGGACACATTGTTTTTTTTATAATAAGGGTCTCACCAAAGGTTGGAGGTTTGAAAATGACCAAGAGGTAAATGTTCATCCAAAGAATTGTTGTTCGATTGGAAGAAAAGTTGTTCTATCTGCAGCATGAAGCCCTAATCTCTGACACATACAAGTACAAATTAGGTCATCTGCAACAGGTGACAAGTTTTAATTGAATGTCTTCTGTCTGCAATTCTGACAAAAGGTGAATGGAAATAAATGAGTCTGGCAAGACAGCCCTGAGCTTTACAATACCCAATATCTCATTATTTTTAAACAGCTATCTATAAACTGATGCTGACAAGCCTTGAACCTTTTATTTCTGCTCAAGATGAGGTGCCTGGGTGGGGAAAAAAAAGAAAAAGGACAACCAGAACATTGTATTAAGCAAGCAATGCCCACCATTATTACCTCCCCAATGCAGTTAAAGGAAATCTCCCATTGAAGAGGTGCTATGTCTTACTTTGCTTTCTGTCACAAGAAAAGGAAAATCACAATAATAAAAAAAAGACCAACTGCATTTAAAAATCACGGGGGCTTTAAAGAGATATGGAAAAAAAATTCCCTTCTTCATTTTGAAAAATCAAAATCTTTGTTGAGTTCTTTGAGGAGGTTCTGTTAATACAAATTCTGTCAATTTCAACCTTTATTCTGTGGCCACTAACTAACTGTGTTGGCCAAGTCTGCATGGTCCTTGAAAATGGAATTCATTTATTTCAGTCCTGGTCAACAAGAAAAACTTGCCACTAATTAAATTACCCTTCATACTTCCTGACTGGTCTGGAAGTCTACCTGATTGATAGCTGCTAGCCTCTCTCTATATGACCAGATTACACCACTGCTACTCTGTTAGGGCACCAGGAACCAGCTAAGAAGCATGGCAGATTACAGTGGGGTGATGAGGAAAAGTTGCATGCTGGAAACCCCAAAATGCTCTCTGAACCAGGCAGATTTAAAGGCTAGTGTCTCCCAGGTTCTGAAGGAAGGCAAGTAGCATTACAAATCAGAAAATAAAATTGAGGTGATGCTCTCTGCAAATGATTGGCGATAATGGTTTGACTTGCTATAATATATGTAGAGTCTGCTCAGAAATGGAAATTGATTGCAAATTCTGGCAATCAAGTGGGAAAGTCACTTCTCTGTGCCTCAGTTACCTCATCTGTAAAATGGGGATTAAGACTGAAACAAACTCTATCCAATCTGATTAGCTTGTATCTGCCTCCATGCTTAGGACAGTGCCTGGCACATAGTAAGTGCTTAACACATACCATTAAAAAATCCTTTCCAAACAATTACACCATGCCCTGTGCAGTCTGTTGCTATTTAGTAGTACCCTTAGTAATAATCTACTGATAATTATTTTCAGTAATAATTTTCAATAATCTGACAATTGACAATTAAATGTGACAGTGTCACCTTCAGATGAAACAATAATAAGAAGAATAATTATACACAGCATTCTTAGGAATGTACTGTATGAACAGAAACACAAATATCTGGGCAAAATAACAATCCTTTGGTAAAATTAATAAAAGCAGAAGGCAAAACAGCAAGATTCAATGTTTCAGATTTTACATTTACAGCTCATGTCTTGTTTCTAGGATAGAGACATAAGAGACTGTTGACTTGGAAGCCAGAGACAGGAACTCCAAAAAGTAACTCAAAGTCAAATGTCCTGGAAGTCTGGAGGTCAGAAGGTCCTAATCCTTGAGAATCTGGATTAAACTGGTAACCAGTGAAGCTTGTGAAGAGTTTGTGAGATTTGCTGGTGACAACTCTAATAGGCAAGAACCCTAACTGCATGGTTCTGGCCCATTTGCTAGCGATTCACAAGAGATACAGGAAGATCGAAATGAAATGCATTATAGGAATCAGACTGTGAAGTATTGATAGCCTGAATCAAGACTCAATAACCTTTCCCCAAAGAACAAAATGTAGTTCAGCAATATTTCTATGATATTAACACAGCTGGTCATTTGATGGATGATGGATATAAAGTTTTCACAGAAAATTTCACGGGGTTCCAAATATTACTGTCAGCACGGGGGACACAGACTGGGGCTCTAGATCCTGTATGGAGAGATATTCTCTATAGCAGCTGGGAAGAAATGAGAAAGAAAGTTAGGAGGGCCTGGGTTCTAATTCCAGCTCTGCCTCTTGACTGCTATGTGACCTTGGGTAAGTCACTTAATTTCTCGGGGCCTCAGTTACCTCATCTGTGAAATGGGGATTAAGCCCTCCTAACTCTGATATATACTGTGAGCCCAATATAGGGCAGGGGACGGCGGTGAAACTCTGAATATCATGTACCTACCCCAGTGCTTGACACATACAAAGTGCTTAATAAGTACCATTTAAAGAAAATAATTGCTCCATTCTGCTGGAAAATTAGGGAATGTCCATCTAATGTAAGAAGTTGGGACATAACACGATGCAGTGCCAAAATAAATGGCTGCTTGCACATGCCCTTGCCACTGGACATGGGTGGAGTACTAATGTAAGTAAAACAATGTAGGGGGTTTTAAGAACACAGATATGATTACTTCTTTTGAAAGAAACCTCCCTCTCTTGAACACAAGAGAAATATCTGTTCAATCCCTGAAAAACTGATTGGCATGCTAACATTTCCTTCCAAAATACATTGCTTATTTTTTTCTTAATCATTTAATCATTTAAAAGGAGATTTCAAGTGGAATATGTTTCAGTGGGTTATTTCAAATAAGTGTCCCAGAACACGAAGGATCCTCTGGATCAAAAGTTGTCCCTGAAATTGGGGAAAATAAGACATCATAGGCAAAGTGAATGAGATATGTAAAAATTAAAGTGGACATTCTGAAAAAATGAAAAGAGACCATATTGATTTGGGGAAGGTAAAGAAACCTGACTCATGAGACATGCTAGGAAAGAGGTCCCTTCTGGTAAACTGCCAGAAAATAAGTATATTTTCCCTGCAGTTATTAAGCCACGAAGGAAAGATAAGAACAGGCCTGAAGATGTTTACAGAAACTGCAGAAGCCTTAAAACAAGTTTCTAGATCACTGACTATCCTTTGACAGACAGGACAGCCGAAGCCATGAACACATTGTTATTTGGTATATGTATATAATTCTGAGAAAAATGAGTCAGGCATTTATGTTCTGGATTGATACGACTATCATTTGACAGAAGTCCTTTGCTGCCAGGAGGAGATCAAGGTGTCTCTTTAGAGGGGCTATTTCATACGAAAGGCTCTGCAGAACTTCAGGGGTTTTGCTTCTTCCCGTAACTGCCTTTAATACGCTACTTTCACCCACCTTCTCACCCGCGTTCCGTCCCTGTCAGAGCCTCAGTGACTCTTTCCACTCTCTTCGGCTTCACAGCCCCCATTCTCAAGGTCTCACATCTCTGCTACCATCCTTTCAGCTGAAAAGAGCCGGCTAGGAACTCCCTGGAGCCTGTCAACCCTGTGCCCCAGTCAGTCACTGGGGTTGCTGCTGTGCAGCATGAGGCCTTCCCTCCATCTGCAGGGCTGGAGAGCACTGCCCTCGCCCACATCTGCATCCCTGCTGACCGAGGAAATGAGAGACCGTGAAATTGAACCCAAGTCTTCCGCATGGCAGGTCATGGCAGCGCTGCTACTGGGCCACCAAGTCGGCTCGTGAACATACCTTTGTGTCATAATAACATCGGTGACTGGGGGAAAAGCTCTGCTGAATCCACTAGTTTTCCTTCCGTTGTCTTGGGCAGGTTCACCGCACAAGTGTTCACTTGGAGCCACATTTTCAACAGGAAAAATCCAAACTATGTCAGGGACAGCCCACTCACATCTATTGCCCAGGTGCTCACTCTCTGAATCTCTCTCGATTACCTTTCCCCAGGTATGAGCCACACCCTTCTAGGGGCTTTGGTTTCAGGATTCTTAGGTGGCCAGGGAGCAACCCGGCAAAATCCAGTTTTCCTTTTATTTTTAGAAAAAGCGCACTAGCTTCCTCCTAATACCTCATCACATAACTTCAGCCCAAGAAGCCCACCAGCTTTAAACAGCACTCCAGAGAAATCTTTTCTATAACTAATACTTATGTGACTTAACAGGAGGTCTATTAGCAATATCACATTACCGGTACTGAATGGTGAATTAGGTTACCTAAGCCTTGTATATACCATTACAGTGGTCAATGCAGCTACTGGATATTTAATGTTAGGATTCTGAATTGAGCAACCACACGGAGTCAGTTAACTGAAAAGCAATTATTACTGAATATCATATGTTTAGAAGCTCCCTTTTATGCATCCATGTTGAACATCAAATTAATTTTATAAGCCAAATTGATTTTATATTAGTAAAACACAATGTATTTAGCAACAATTAGACAATAGGCCACGGCTATAAAATGATGACCCACTTTCAGACAGAAAAACTGGCAATTTTACTTTAATCTGTTAAGAAACATTTGGACCTTGAGTAGGTTAATAAATTATATATTTTAAACCAGACAAAGCTGATTCATGGTAAACTTCTCTTGCCACTGGACTAGATGCCTATCAAATTACTTATGAGGACAACATTATGGAAAATATCTACGATTAAAACTTTGTTCTTATTAAGATACATGAATATGTATGCAATTTTAGCCAAGCTAAATGAGCAAAAAAATGAATACATAAAGGAAAGCAGTTTGAGAAATCCTGTTTTCAAAGATGCATTTGAGAGAGCCGTAGTGAAGATAAAACATATATAATTTATTGAGAAAAACAAAAAGCAAAACTTTAAAGTCATTTTGGGGAAAGTAGTAGGAATAATTCAAGACATATGAAATAGGTACATTTGATGTCAAGAATGAATAGCTATTTAGAAGAGTTTTATTGAGGCACACTTTCCCGATAGAAATTCATTAGCTGTTTCAGTCACCAAGTTGTTACTTAATAAGCTACTTTGTTTAATAACAGAAAGCTGAAAGGAGGCCTCCTGCATATCTCTTGGATTGTTTTAGCAATCCCAATTTTTTGACTCACAATGTCAACTCAGCTGGTGGAAAGGGATATTGCCTACCCACAGGCCTGAGCAGAAGAAATGGTTGGTAGTAATTACAAAGCACTGTACTAAGCACTGCAGAGTGTGGGGTGGGGGAGAGAAGACACTACATTAGACATTAGACACTATTCAAGTCCTGGAGTGCAGTCACTGGAAATCAGCAGGAAAAGGGTCAGATTTTTGAGAACAGCCCTTTTCAAGATACCCAATGCTAAGTAAACAAACCATTTCACTACCACTTTACAAATAACAATGGTTTCTGGGTGTATCAAATGGTACCTGGCCTCCACAGATTAATGCTGCTGCCAATGACCCCAGCAGTTGGACATAAGCTTCAAAACTTTTACATCATGGTAATTTCCAAGGTCAAGCATTTCTAAATACTGTTAGTGATATCATATACAAGAACTTGTTCCACGTCGATCAATGATAAATTCATTACTTGAGTGCCTGATTTGAGAATTAATCTCAACTTACAACAAAATAGCTCTGGTAGTTGAGCTTGGTACCAAATGGTTGGGCTAATCTCGCTTTTCACTATAATATTTTGGAAGTATTAGGATGAAAAATTAGGGTGGCCTACAACACCCTCCCGCTTCACATCTGACAGATGATCACTCTCCCCATCTACAAAGCCTTATTAAAAGCACACATCCTCCAACAAGCCTTCTCCAACTAAGTCCTCATTCCTTCTTCTCCCACTCCCTTCTGTTCCACCCTTGCATTTGGATTTGCACCCTTTATTCATCCCTCCCTCAGCCCCGTAGCACTTATAATAATAATAATGATGGTATTTCTTAAGTGCTTACTATGTATGTGCAAAGCACTGTTCTAAGCACTGGGGAGGTTACAAGGTGATCAGGTTGTCCCACGGGGGGGCTCACAGTTTTAACCACCATTTTACAGATTAGGTAACTGAGGCACAGAGAAGTTAAGTGACTTGCCCAAAGTCACAGAGCTGACAGTTGGTGGAGCCAGGATACATACCCATTATGGATTCATTTATATTAATGTCTGTCTCCCCGTCTAGATAGTACACTTGTTGTGGGAAGAGAACTGTTATACTGCATTTTCCAAGGTGCTTAGTACAGTGTTCTCCCCAGAGTAAACTCTCAATAAATATGATTGATAAATGAATTACAGTTATTACAGTTGAAGATAATCATGACTTGAAGATTATGGAGATTTCAAAGAGGATAGATGCCCTGACCCTAGTGAGAAGCTGGAAAAATCACAGATTTGACTAGAAGTTATACACTTTCAATAGTATATTGGAAAAGTCGGAGACCTCAGACAAATCACTTTTAAAACCTTGTGCCTCAATTTCATCATGCCAAGGGATCCCCTAAAATCAATTAAGAAAAGGTGGGGGTTGTGCAGGGAAATCTAAGTACATATTCCACTAGCGTTTATAAACAGCAGAAATGAAAATATGCTTATCAAGACAAGAGGCAAAGGCTTAGAAACAATCAATGGGTTGCAAAAGGTCTACTGCAAATATTACAGCAAGTGTCTAATACAGCTAGCATTCTCTACCTCTGCTTCTGGAGAAAATTTCTCCCCTTCTGGAGAAAATTTCAAATATATATGCAACAGGCAGAAAACTTTTATTTTGCGATGGAGATGAGAGAGGGAGAAAGCGGGAAAGAAAGAGAATTAATTAATGACAATAATTCTAATAGGGACCAAACTGATTTCTTGATTTTTGAAAACGTCCTTTCAAGGAAAATGCTCAGTAATGAAAACAATATGGTCTGGGAACCATATGACAGGAAAAGGAATCCTAAATATACACTTACAGCAAAGCCCAACTTGCTCTTTTCCTCTCATCTCCTAAAGCAAATAGCTCTGGGGAGGAAGCGGGCTTTGGCAGCTGCAACAGAAGCCCATAGGTATTTTATGCCCTACAAAATTGTGTGTCACTTATAAGGAACATCAATATGCTTTCTGGGATAAAGACTCAGCTGGTGTTTATTGGAGAAAATCAAAGCAGACGGCAGTAAGGATAGATCTGATAAGGAAAACCCCTGAGAATAAATGTTGAATCCTTATTAATCTGTGATCTCAGATTTTTGAACATTTAAAACCACTGTCTAGGACTACGTATTAAGGTTTTACGAGAGAAAAGAAATAATGTAAGCATCAAGCACCTTATCAAGGAATTCACTAGAGATCAATGACATCACAGGAAATGTCAGTGTGTTAATAAGATGGGTACACAGAGCCTTATATTTCTTTTTCTCATTCTCTCTAACCCCAAATGTACGAACACCCATTCCTCTCGGTTACCATCACAGGATTAATGTGGAATTCTGTCTTTAGTGGTGAGACTGTGTAACTTCTCTTAGTTAGTGGACAGGAAAATTACATTTTAATTCATAAGACTAGGATGTTAGATAAAAATACTGATTCAGAGTAGTTGTTGAAAGTGTGTTCAAGTTCAATCAGTCGTATTTATTGAGTACTAACTGCAGGCAGAGCATTGTGCCAAGAATTTAGGAGAGTTCAGAATAACAGAATTGGTAGACATATTCTTCTCTGCCCACAAGTTTACTCGAGTCTTACAGTCTAGAGAGTTTACAGTAGTTAGTATGCTCATAAGAAATTCACAACAAATGAGTTCTACTATCTCATCTACCACTGGTGAGGTGAGTGGCCTAAGCTTACTAGTAATATTAATCATCATCATCATGGTATTTGTTACAGTGACAAGAACTGCACTAAGTGCTGAGTACATACAAAATAATCAAGTAGGAAAAATCTGTGTCCTACTGGAGGATCACAGTGTTGCCTAGTGAATACAGCCTGGGTCTGGGGGTCAGAAGGATCTGGGTTCTAATCCAGCCTTCACCACTTGTCTGCTGTGTGACCTTGGGCAAGTCACTTCCCTTCTCTGTGCCTCAGATACCTCATTTGTAAAATGGGGATTATGACCATGAGCCCCATGTGGGACATGGATTTTGTCCAACCTAATTAGATTGTATCTACTCCAGAGCTTAAGTACGGTGCCCGGAACATAGTAAGTGCTTATCAAATACCATTAAAAAAGTAGGAGGAGCAAATATTTAACTCCCATTTTACAGATGAGGAAACAGGCACAGAGAAGTGAACTGTTTGTAAACTTCTGTCAGACTAAATTGGAGCAGAGATTATGATGCAGTGATTCTTTCATTTACAGTTAAGAAGGAAGTTATTCTTCTGTCTCAGCGCTAAAGTCCTGTTTTGCTTAATTCATAAACTCTTTTTAAACCTTAAACATGAGCCAAATTTAATTTACAACAACCCGGAAACTCACTGAAATCAAAGAAAAGTGACAGTGTTCTGGGTCACTTCAGTACTGTAGAGCTTGGGCAATCATTCCTGAACTGTTTCCTTTCACACAGTAGAATGAAACTTTCACAGGAAAGTGGCCATGTTACCATGTAAAATGAAATTAATCAGACAAAAGACTGCCATTGATATATGTGGGTTTTGTTCCATTGGCTCATTGTGACTAGAATTCACTGTGCAGGCTTAATTAACGTAGAAAGGGTTGTAGTGATCGGTCTTCTGCTTCATTGTTTTTTCCTCAGTAACACAACCAAAATGGAAAGTGTTTTATTGTTAATTGTGATATAAAGAGAAAAAGAAAATGAGCCAAATCAATTACAGATCTTAGTGAATTCCATATGCTGGAGACACAACTTTAACTGTTTTAATTAAATAGTGATGGGCCTATTGTTTAAGGGCATTAAAAAGGCAATTCTAAACTCAAAGTCCTTTCTGTTTTTCCTAGGTGACCAGATATTCCCTGAATACATTTAATTTTATAGAAATCATCAAAGTTCTAAGTACCTGAGTAATAGTTACCCATTTTCTTTTTCCCTTAGAAATTGAACCAGTGACAAACTTTCTACTTGGTAATTTTATTTTAAAAAAAGCATGCTGACCATTATTAAATTAGGAATCATTAGGCTGGAACCACAAATGGGTTTAAATGAATAGCATGCTGGTCATAGCTGTACTGAAGACAACTCTAATAAAGAGAACATGTTCTCCCAATGGAAGACCTATACGTGGAAAATCTGGGGAGGATCTGAAGGAAAACTGGCAGATTAACTTTTTTAATTTCTTCCATTTTCAGAACCTAAAGCACTGTTTGTTGAAGGCAGTTGCCTTAAAGGGTGCTGGTATTCCCCAGAATGCTTACTGTGGGTTTTTTAACCACAGTTATGTGAGGAATTTTAATTTAGTTTTAACATGTGTTTGGTAAGCCTGTGCATTTCTTAAGATAAACTACATGAAAAAAATTTAAAACTACATCGCTGGTCTCAAATAAGTAATATTAATGATGGTATTTGTTAAGCGCTTACTATGTGCTGAGCAATGTTCTAAGTGCTGGGATAGAAACAAGGTTATCAGGTTGTCCCACGTGGGGCCCACAGTCTTAGTCCCCATTTTACAGATGAGGTAACTGAGGCATAGAGAAGTTAAGTGACTTGCCCAAAATCACACAGCTGACAAGTGGTGGAGCTGGGATTAGAACCCATGACCACTGATTCCCAAGTTCATGCTCTTTCCACTTAAGCCAGGTTTACAAGTAGGCATGTAACCCCTAGCTTTGGTTGGTGCAAATCTCTTCGTTCCACCAAGCTGACATATTCTACTCAAAATCATTACCAAGCTTCATTCTACATGACAGAGGCATGTAGCAAAAACATGGCTTCTTCCAGATTGTTTTATTAGGAAAACAAAGGGCTCTAGAGAAAAATGCAAATATAATGAGCCCTAGATAATTTTGTCAAGGATAAAATAAAATGGTACTGAAACAAAACTAGACCATAAGCTCCTTGAGGGCATGGATTGTGTCTACCAACTCTACTGTACTGAACTATTCTCAAGCACTTAGCACAGTGCTCTACACAAGTTAGTATTCAATAAATACCACTGACTGTATGACTGATGTTCGGTGTTCGGTGTTTAGGATCACTACATCACTGCAACTTGAAAAATCCAAAACAGATTAACTTCCATTTCATTATTTTTTGAGTACAACATGTGTTTTCGCATGGTTCTCCCTTGAAAACTACTCACCCCCAGGGTTAACTGGCTCACCAAGAAAGGCAGACAAGGAACAACATAAAACGTGATTACTGTTTTAGTTTTCCCTAAATGCTCTAGGTAGCCGTCACTTTATCCTGTGTACACCACATTCCATTACTGCCCAACCTAATAAAGACTTCTGTCACTACGATAGCTTTTCATCTTCAGAGTTCCTCTCTCCTCTGCTGATAAGGCTGCCAATTCCACTCTCTGTAAATGAGCTCATACGAACACTTTATTTTCAGCTAGTGGAAACAAAAAGGGCCACCGCTCAGCTTTAGAGTTAGAGGAGGTATTTTCTGCCTTCAAAGCTGGGCCAGGGAGTTTGCAAGGGATTAAAATTTAAGTAGGAGGTGTGACTTGGAATAAGAGTTGAAGCTGAGCCATTACAAGCCCTTGCCTTACTTTTCTTTTAAAGCTTTGGAAGACTTGGAAAATATATAATATGGCTATCACTAAATTGATTTCTGTTTGTAGATCTTAAAAATTCTCACTCTCTTTGGCCAACACTGCTAGCCAATATCAATGCTGATAAGTATACTTGAGCTCAGCATTTAACATGTGGGACAGATGGCTATCTTATCGCAATGTGGTCAATTCAGAAATAAGTGAATCGTGGCCTAGGGTTCCTCATCCAAACAGTAACTAAATTTAATTTTTTTGCAATCAGTGGCATATGTTTGCATCTGTCTACAACATAACTTGGGCCAAATATGAACTGGCAGGTTCTAGTCCGCAGCAGCCAGAGTACCATGGGTAGATAATTCTTAGTACCAAGTCTGCTGATGATTCTGAAGATAAGAAAAAAAACATTTAAGATTCCATCTGTTAAATATGGTGAGCTATCCATGAAAATCTACTACCACACATTTTGAAAATAAACTCCCATTTCAAAGCATTCATTGTATTCTTAATTAAACCTTCAACAGCAAACCAAATGTAACCGAACATCTGTTCAGTTTTTCTATAAATGGCCTGATTATTATTTTTCCTGCCCTGATATCAGAAAGGCGGGGGGGGGGGGGGGGGGGCATCATTATGGGAATTATGCATTTGTGCAGGTCTCCTTACAATATGTGTCACCAGTTTTAGTTTGTGATTTTAGTATTTTCCATATTTTATTCTATTTATCCTACTACTGAAGGGAATGCCATGAATTGTTTCTTCCCTAGTTTTCTTAACGCAGAGATGGGTGGACAAATGCAGTTGTCTGTACCCCTCTGGGAAACTAGTGGGCTAATCAGTTTTCAGCTACATAGCCAATTTAATTTGCAGGCTTTTCAACATCCCTTCTCCTGATAGCAGTAAAAGAAAAATCTAGCACAGGTAGAAGCAGAATTCATATGTCTTCAATTTTCTAATTTGAAAATGTGAGCGGAGCAAAGAAAAAGTCTATAGTTACTGAGCAGAAATCTGCTTGGGATAAGTTTAAATGGGACTTAATTTCCTTAAAAGTCTTTTCTATGCTCAGGGATATCTATTTCCACACACTGAATAAGCCAAGGGCAGCAGCATGGCCTAGTGGAAAGAGCACAGGCCTGAGAGTCAGAGGACTTGGGTCCTAATCCCAGCTCTGCCACTTACCAAATGTGTGACCGTGGGCAAGTCACTTAATTTCACTGTACCTCAGTTTTCTCAGGTGTAAAATGGGGATTCTCCCTCCTAGGTAGACTGTGAGTCTGATGAGGGTCAGTCAAAAGAGAGCCTTAGCATCTCCTTCAGGCCTATTTTCTCAAAATTCAAGACAGTTTTTAACATGGAAAGAAAAAAAAGATCAGGTCTGCTTTATCAGAAATAATCTCTAAATCCAAAATCATGAAGTTCCTAACAAGAAGCCCCAATCCATCCAATCCTCCTTATCCAGGAGTGAAGTCAGTTTCAGAAACCAAAAAAAAGGAACTCAGGGTGGCTTCCCAGGGTACCACACAAGGCCCAGCTACTCCTGATCAATACAAACTCCCTCAAAGCTTAAAGAGCCAACTGGCAACCAGCTGACACCCCAATGCACATTGCAGCTTGACTCTATCTCATCAAAAAAATTTTTTAAAAGAAATTTCCATCCCTCTGTTTCCATCAGACAGTCTGTGCATGATTGCTCACCTTCCCACCAACCAGAGAAGCAGCGTGGCTCAGTGGAAAGAGCACGGGCTTTGGAGCCAGAGGTCATGAGTTCAAACCCCGGCTCCACCACTTGTCAGCTGTGTGACTTTGGGCAAGTCACTTCACTTCTCTGGGCCTCAGTTACCTCATCTGTAAAATGGGGATTAAGACTGTGGGACAACCTGATCACCCTGTAACCTCCCCAGCGCTTAGAACAGTGCTTTGCACATAGTAAGCTCTTAATAAATGCCATTATTATTATTATCATCATCATCAATCGTATTTATTGAGCGCTTACTGTGTGCAGAGCACTGTACTAAACGCTTGGGAAGTACAAATTGGCAACATATAGAGACAGTCCCTACCCAACAGTGGGCTCACAGTCTAAAAGGGGGAGACAGAGAACAAAACCAAACATACTAACAAAATAAATAGAATAGATATGTACAAGTAAAATAAATAATAGAGTAATAAATATGTACAAACATATATACATATATACAGGTGCTGTGGGGAAGGGAAGGAGGTAAGATGCGGGGGTGGAGAGGGGGACGAGGGGGAGAGGAAGGAAGGGGCTCAGTCTGGGAAGGCCTCCTGGAGGAGGTGAGCGCTCAGTAGGGCCTTATATATATTATATTATATATTATATTATATATATTATATTATAAAATAATAATAATTATTGTTGTTGTTATTATTATTAGCATCTAGGCACTTGGACAACCTCAACAGCTGATGCCAACCAGGTTAGTGCTGACATCTTGGATGATTGCCTCAGAAGTGAAAACTGCATCCTGCTATCGTTTGCCTGAAGAAGGCACAAGGGGCAGGAGAGTAAGTCAGAGCAGGATGCTGCCATGCGATATGCAATAGTTATGCAAGTCTCCATGACACTGCTGAGAGGAACACATTTAAGGGGACAACCTCTCAATATGAAAGGGAGATTGTTAGAAAAGATGAAAGCCTTGATTATAAATGAAACCACAAGCTCACTGAAAGCAACTGGAATGCTACATTCATGGGGAATTGGAATGAAATGAAAGTTTTAAAATAGGTTTCAATGGTGACTTGATAAACAATCACTTTGGTGTGGAAATAAATAGTACACAATGTAGAAATTAGGTGGCATCTCAACAAAGACCAGCTAAAAACCAGCACTGAAGGCCTTATATCATATTCTTTCACTCTAGGGACACATAAAAAATACATTCTGGGTTTAGATAATTGCAAGCCTGTGAACTCTGGAGTATTTAAATGTACAATACTTCCAATGGTGTGTTTACTAAGATTGCACTAAAAATCCTTATTTCTGACTCAGTTTTAAAATAAATTATTCCACTTTATAGGAAAAAAAAATCCATTCTTTTTTAACCCGATTGCTATAGTTCTCAAAGTATTCCATATTTTTAGCTATTATCCCTTTTTTACAAAGAGACCACTTAATAATGTTCACTCTAAGAACCTCATTTATTTTCCAGAAAATTAACTCAGTTTCAACTCTGATTAATGATTTCATCTAAATGAATCAAATTAAAAATTGAAAATTATATTTCAAAAGCCAAAGGAAAAAAAATTGACCATTTCCAGTTAACAAATGATCCTTTCAAATATTAAAAGATGACCATGAAGAGTGCGTGATAGTAATGAAATCTAGCAGAGGCCTGCTGCTTATCTAGAGTTCATGAAGGAGGGGGAAAAAAAGAGCCCTATGCATTTTTAACACTGAAATCTCTTGGGATGCCAAACTGACTTCCACTTAGTCTTTGCCTATAATCAGTGTACCAAAATAATATGAGAATTTCCCTGTTAATTAAAAATGGCAAGGCTGGAGATTCACCCCAGCTGAAGGGGGATTAGGAAAGCATACAGTACATTAATCACCTCTATTCATAAAAACCTAAACCTTGAAAGAATGTACCAAGCCAAAACCCACCCAATTGCATGTTGAAGGAATTGTACTGCATAAAGTAACAACAGCAGAAAAAAGTACTTGTTCAACATTAAAAAGAAAGCATCTTCCTTTTCCATTTACAAATCCTATACCAACCCAAAGTCTAGAAACAGAGTAATTTGTAGTTATGCAGTTAATTGATGGAATTTTGCATGAGACACAAGTAACCAGTATTCACAAGTAGTGACTGAAGATTATGAATTAAAAAAAAATAAGGCTCAAAGAAAAAGGCATAATCACTGCTGACTAAAATAGTATTCAGCGTCACCTATAGTATTTGGGGCAAAAATCAACTCACCGAGTCAAGTGAACAAAAAGAAAAGACGGAGAGGTTCCCAGAAGACATAAACTTGTACAATTTTCAAGTTAAGTTTAATGTCCAAATCTGGAACCTAGTAGAAAGATCTTATTGAGTTGGATATCTGAGAAGGGCACTAACTATTTCTGAACAAAAGGAGACCATTAGACTGAACATTGTAAATTCCTTGTGGGCTGGGAAAGGTGTCAGCCAACCCTTTTGCATTGTTCTCTACACAGTGCTCAGCAGACGGTAAGCGCTGAGTAGACACATTTGATTGATAATATGTCATAAACCTCTGGATTTGAAGATGATGCTACTAATGATGTGAGTTCATCAGTGTATGATAAGACCAACGAACATCTTTCCAATCCCTTCCATGGCAGATGCACAAAGACAGTCTCTTAATCAATCAGTGGTACTTATTAAGTGCTTCTCTTCTTTGGTATTTGTTAAGCATTTACCACATGCCAGGCACCGTACTAAGGGCTGGGGTAGAAGTGACTTAATCAGATTGGACACAGTTGCTGTCCCACATACACGGGGCTCACAGTGTTAATCTTCATTTTATAGATGATGTAACAGGCACAGAGAAGTTAAGTGACTTGCCCAAGGTCACAGATCAGACAAGTGGCTGAGGCAGGATTAGAACCCGGGTCCTCCTGACTCCCAAGCCCATGGTCCATCCACTAGACCACGCTGCTTCTCCATGCTGCTTACTGTGGATAGAAAACTGTACCAAGAATACAGTTGGAATACAATAGAACTGGTAGACACGATCCCAGCCCTCAAGAAGCTTACAATCGAGGGGGGATGCTGCATTTGCTTAGACCGTGAGCCCTAAGTGGAATAGGAACCCGATAAACTTATATTCATCCCAGTGCTTAGAACAGCGTCTGCCATAGAATAAGCACTTAAATAATACAAAACTAATTTGCTACCCATAAGGCCTGGCCCCGTTTTTGCTTCTCCCTTTTCAGAGAGAAACTGTTGCTACCAACATTTTCAATTGCTGAATGCTTTGATTTATGGTCACCCAACTGCCCACAATTATGCCACAATAATTACTTTGCTTCACTGTACCTTCAAGGTTTCTTCTTCTGCTCTTTGTACTGTTTCCCAACTTCAGCTAGGAGACATTTGAGCAGCCTTTGGCCATATGCTCTTTTACAATGTCCCATTGAGGAAAGGTTGATATAAAGAGAATTGCTTGAATGCCCCCAGGGCTTTATTGTTGGTGATCCTGTCTTGTCCTTTGATTTTAAGAATTGAATGTATATGGCACTTTGAACAACTATGGTTAATCTGAAGTCAGAGCTAAACCCAAGGTTGGATACTACAATTTTTTAAATGGTATTTATTAAGCACTTATGAGACAAGCACTGTTCTAAGCACTGCAGTAGTATTTTGTTAATATGTTTTGTTTTGTTGTCTGTCTCCCCCTTCTAGACTGTGAGCCCGTTGTTGGGTAGGGACCATCTCTATATGTTGCCAACTTGTAGTTCCCAAATGCTTAGTACAGTGCTCTGCACACACTAAGCGCTCAATAAATACGATTGAATGAATGAATGAGTGAATAATCCCCCTTCTACAGATGAGGGAACTGAGGCACAGAGAAGTGAAGTGACTTGCCCAAAGTCACACAGGTGACAATTGGTGAAGCTGGGATTTGAACCCATGAACTCTGACTCCAAAGCCCGTGCTCTTTCCACTGAGCCACGCTGTTTCTCCTGTATCACAACTGGACTAATTTATCAGCCTCTTCACTAACCTCCCTATTTCTAGCCTCTGGCCCACTCTCCATTCTCATCTTCCTGAAATGCTGCTCAGAACATTTCACCCCTCTTTTCAAAACCTAATACCACTACTACTGATAATAATAATCATTGTTAAGCTCTTACTATGTGCCAAACGCTACCCTAAGTGCTGGGATAGATAAAAGATAATCAGGATAGTCCCAGGCCCTGTCCCACATGAGGTTCTCAGTCTAGGTATGCGGGAGAATAGGTATTGAATCCCTGTTATACAGATGAGGAAACTGAAGCACAGAGAAATTAGGTGATTTGCCTAATAGACTATAATTTGAACTATTCCCAAGGCCTAATCAAATGATCTGAGTCTTGAACACATTCAAAATCTGTTAATTGGATGGTCTTCACATACATAACTAAGGCCTGGAAATATACAGAGACCTGAATTATCCAAGTCTTCAGGTCTAAAATCCTTCCAACATAAAATAACTTTATAATTCAGCCCAAAGTGACTTTAAATTCCAATGGATTTCTGAAACCAGGATTTGCTGGACCAACAAGGAGTTTCACTGTGACCGTATGAACTCTTCCCATAAATATTACCACTAATACTCACAATCCATCCTGTGAATTCAGGTTCAAAAATGCAATACAAAGTACAACTGAATCTCTCTGTGATTATTTTGCATCTTTTCTTTTGGCACCTTTGTGCCATAAGCATTTTTATCTTTTTAAGTTACATTAAAAGAAAGGTTGGGCAATTCACACATTAAGATTGTTTACATAAATTCAATGTGAATTGAAAAACAATATTCACCTAAAAAATTACTGACAAACTTTTAAAAAACAAAAACAAAACACAGGGTAATGCCTCCAAGCATGTGGATCTGAAAAATACCTAAGATTAAACCTTTATTCATCTTACTGGGGCAGTGGAGGTTGGGGAAGAAGCCTACTATACCCTGGTCAGGAAAGGGAATCCAACATGGGTTTTAAGCAACAAATAACTCCTATAGTTCATGTGACCTATTGGAAAAACCACAAGCCTGGGTTCTAATCTTGCTTCAATATGGGCAGGGAAAGCACTAGCTAATTTTACTGTATTGTACGCTCCGAAGCGCTTAGTACGGTGCTCTGCACATAGTAAATACTGAGTGTTTGACTGATTGGTTCTCCCTCCCCCCGTCTACTGTGTGATTTTGGTCAAAACACTTCACTTCTCTGTGCCAGTTTCCTCAGCTGTAAAATACAGATTAAAAAACCTGTTCTCACTCACCTTTAAACTGGAAGCCCCACGTGAGACAGAAACTGTGTCTGATCTGACAGTACTGTATCTAACAATGCTTAGAACAGTGCCTGGAGCAGAGAAAGTTTTAAAATACCATAATTATTCTCGTAATCTATCATATATCACCAACATTAGTACTGCAAATGACAAGAGAACAGAAGAATGGGCAGGTGAATCGAACTCTGTATTCTGCTTTTAAGAAGAATGGGTAAGTCCTTAATGCTATTTGAAAACTCTTTTGTGGTATGTGGTTCAATTTACTAAACAAATATCAGCTCTAGTAAAACATCTGTTGGGGGAAACAGGAAAAATAAACTCATAAAAGAAATGAAGGCAGTGCTAAGCTGTAACTGCACATATATGTAAATACTAGGGAAGGCATATGGAGTAGTTTTCTAAAGAAATAAATCACTCCCTTACAGTGCTAAGTGTGAAACTGATAAGAAACTAGACTCCATACTGCAGTCTAGCCAATAAGCAATAAAATTTTTAAAAATAGAACATACATTCCTAGTATATGAGACTAGGCACAAAAGAGCAATTATCACCAACCCCTTCTGTAGACTGTAAGCTAGTTGTGGGCAAGGATGTTATATTGTACTCTCCCAAGCACTTAGTTCTGTGCTCTCTACACAGTAAGCACTCAATAAATATGATTGACTGACACTGAATACCAGGTAAAAAGTGATTTTGAAATGATGAAAGCGATTATGTGTAAAACCCAATCTATATTTCTTTAGTTGTGGGCACCTTTATGAATGGGGATGACCACTGCTATGCTAAAATACAATAAGGAAAGTTATAGGAACAATGGGGATAAAAATACACATTTAGATCTTGGGAAAAGAGGATACCCAATGCTATTATAATTCTTAAGACCACCAACCTCTGGATCACTTGTGCCAGATGGATTTGCTGTTGGAGGATCAATCTCTTAAAGGAATCTATAAAGAGTTCACTAAAACTATAGAGAGGAGAAATGTAAGAGTAAATGAACTATCCAGACTCAATCCCAATGCCTTCAGACTAAGTGAAAAGCAAAACCCATAAAGCATTTTTACAGGGACAAAGAAAAAAAAAAGGATCTCAAGTGGTTGCTCTCTGTAATAACATGGAAATAGATTTGCTCCTTTGCTAGCAAGCAACCTTCTTCTCCCCCACCCCCATTCTGAAAGCTCTCTCAAGGTGGGAAGTGAAAACTAAAGGATATAATACATCCATGAGCCAATTCACATCAGTCCTATGAAACAAATCTAAGTGAAGTAATAAACGTCAGAACTATAACCGCAAAGGCAATGGCTCCTTTTTTTTTTTTTTTAACACACTTAAAAGTGAAAAACCTAGCTGTTATCTTTGGGCTTGCAGAGCCTTCCTATTGTAGATTCAATAATACAAGAGGCTTCTTATCAGCAGCCAGGGTGACTGATTGGAGCTGTGATATGTTTAGACAATGCACTGTATTTAACTGAATTTACAGATGCCCAAACTCAGATCGGGTAGTAAATGCCAGAGACTAATAGGAAATTAAACATGTACAATGGACTAACTCCATTTGCTCTTACACACTGTAATGTGTTTAGTTAACTTACTCATAGTCACACTTTATCTTTTTCTTCATAGATTCTCCAGGATATGTTTCAAATTGGTCAAAGATTAAATCTTCCTTTCAATTTTTTCACCATTTTATTGCTGCTTTCCCTTATTATTTGGCACTCTTTCGCTTGCACAGATAAGCTAAACAAGATGATTCGTGGTTCTCCCTCCCAACTCAATTATCAGATAGCAAGTAAAGCAAGGGTGTCAAAGATTCCATGATATTAATATTAATATAACATGAGAGGAACAAAATCAGTTACTTATTTGAAAGCAATGGCGTATTTGGCTCATTTGAAATTTAAATGCGAATTTTAATGTACCTGGTTGTAGTAACACACAGACACACACAAAAGCTGTGTGTAAGAGCAATGAGAAGGGGTCACTTTAGGAATTAGTTAATTCATTGCTTAATATATTTGCTAGCAAAAACAACTACAAATCGGTAGTTGCACACATGAATCAGTAGTTTACACACTGAAGGGGGATGGATGAAAAAGCTACCAAGCTTCCAAGAATTTTCATCTGGCTTGTAGAGAAAGGTAATTTAGCATTAGATACATTCATGGACTGATCTGTAGATCTACCAGGGATTGTTGGTCAAAGACTGTTCACACAAAAATCTCTCATTATATAACAGCATCTCTGAATTGGTAATGATTTAGGTCCTAGGTAAAATAAAGAAGATTGCTATTGTTATTAGTGTAGACTGCTTTTTTTATTCTTCCCCACCCAACTCTCAGTGTCTAAGATAGTTACATTTAAAAAATTCAAGCCAACAGGGGCAGAATGGGGAAAGAGCTATAGGGAACCTATCTAAAACACCAGGGCTTAACCCGTTGTTGGATAGGGACCGTCTCTATATGTTGCCAACTTGTACTTCCCAAGCGCTTAGTACAGTGCTCTGCACACAGTAAGCGCTCAATAAATACGACAATGAATGAAGGAAGGAATGTGGTTGTGCTAGGCATTTCTCAACTTGATAGGCTGCCGCATGGTCTCTCCCACTATTCCTTACAATGTAATGGTAGCAAGATCAGTAGCTGGAATGACAGAGAAGCTGGATTTTGGGGCCTCAATTCTCCCCAATTTGAGCAAAGTTCAAACCAAACCAGACTTGCAAAATTCAGTTTGGACCACCTGAGCCCTACTTAAAAACAGAAAAAAAAACCTCTTAAATCTAGCATTTCAAAAGGACGGGGAGCCCTTTACATCACCACTAGGTGCAGCACTGGTTTTTTTTTTGTGGTATTTGTTAAGCACTTACTATGTGCAAAGCACTGTTCTAATCGCTAGGAGGCTACAAGGTGATCAGGTTGTCCCACGGGGGTGCTCACAGTTTTAATCCCCATTTTACAGATGAGATAACTTAAGAACAGAGAAGTTAAGTGACTTGCCCAGAGTCACACAGCTGACAGTTCATTCAGTCATTCAATTGTATTTATTGAGCGCTTAGTGTGTGCAGAGCACTGTACTAACTGCTTGGGAAGTACAAGTTGGCAACATATAGAGACAATCCCTACCCAACAACAGGCTCACAGTCTAGAAGGGGGAGACAGAAAACAAAACAAAACATGTGGACAGGTGTCAAGTCATCAGAATAAATAAAAATAAAGCTAGATGCATATCATTAACAAAATAAATAGAATAGTAAATATTTACAAGTAAAATAAAGAGTAATAAATCTGTACAAACATATAGACAGTTGGCGAAGCCAGGATTTGAACCCATGACCTCTGACTCCAAAGCCTGGGCTCTTTGTGCTCCTGGCTTAAACTGAGGGGACAGTCCTGAGATGTAAATACAGAATTTACATGATCTTCATTTTGTCCATCTCCCCTTGAGTCGGAAGAACAAAGAATGCCTAAATGTGGATTTAGCTCATTTCCTCCCTCTCTCCAATTTTTAATTAGTCTGGCTGCAGTGGAACAGCGAAAAAGAGACGAGGCTTTTGGAACCCAGTCACATCCAATCGATAAAGTGTATTTGAGCATTTATTGTATGCAGAGAACTTTACTAACTGATGGCAAAAGTACAATACATCAGAACAGATTTGTTAGACAGTCACAAGGACCTAAGCAGCGTGGCTTAGTGGCAAGAACCCGGGTTTGGCAGTCAGAGGCCATAGGTTCTAATCCCGGCTCCGCCACTTGTCTGCTGTGTGACCTTGAGGAAGCCACTTAACTTCTCTGTGCCTCAGTTACCTCATCTGTAAAATAGGGATTAAGACTGTGAGCCCCACATGGGACCGCCTGATTACCTTGTATCTACCCCAGTGCTTAGAACAATGCTTGGCACATAGTAAGCGCTTAACAAATACCATAATTATTATTATTATTCTTACCTGGTTTGGTTTTGCACTAGCCTAACCCAACCCCGAAGCCCAGGATCCATGCCACTAGGTGGCTTTCAATTTCCAAAGGGACAGATGTAATTAATGAGAAAAAAATCTCAGTATTTACAAAAAGCATACCAATTAGAGAAGTCAATCTAAAGTTTAGTATGGGTGAGCACCCAGAATTAAAATCGTATCTGAATATTCAGCTGCCCTTTATGATGATGGCACCTCCAATCTGAAGCAGCGAGCCCACTGTTGGGTAGGGACCGTCTCTATATGTTGCCAACTTGTACTTCCCAAGCGCTTAGTACAGTGCTCTGCACACAGTAAGCGCTCAATAAATATGATTGAATGAATGAATGAATGGAAAGAGCCCGGGCTTTTGAGTCAGAAGTCATGGGTTCAAATCGCAGCTCCACCACTTGTCAGCTATGTGACTTTGGGCAAGTCACTTCACTTCTCTGGGCCCCAGTTACCTCATCTGTAAAATGAGGATGAAGACTGTGAGCCCCCCTGTGGGACAACCTGATCACCTTGTAACCTCCCCAGTGCTTAGAACAGTGCTTTGCACACAGTAAGCGCTTAATAAATGACATCATTACTATTATTATTATTAAACAGATATATGTTGCTGACTTGTACTTCCCAAGCGCTTAGTACAATTGTATTTATTGAGCACTTACTGTGTGCAGAGCACTGTACTAAGCGCTTGGGAAGTACAAGTCGGCATTATATGGAGACGGTCCCTACCCAACAGTGGGCTCAGAGTCTAGAAGGATGATCCTCTATCCTCAGCCTATGCACTCTGGAGTAGAATGAGAACCTCACTATACTTTTTTGGAAAGGATAATTTTGATGCCAGAGCTCAGGCCTGCTAGAGCTGTTCAATTATTTTGTGAGAACCCTAAATGCAGTAAAGCAGAACTGGTGTTTCTCTTCACATTTTTCCTGAATCTGCCCTACTGAAAAGATCACATCTTCTCTGATACAATCTGGTCTGAAGCCACATTGAGGTTCAGCAAGTGTGTTCATGGATAATGACAAAATGCAGTAACCTGACAGGAAAAACCTAGGCACAAACCATTTTTTATCAATGGTATTCGTTAAGCACTTACTATGTGAACTGTACTAAGCTCTGAGGTAGATACAAGGTAATTGGGTTAAACGCAGTACCAGTCCCACATGGGGCACAGTCTTAATCCCCATTTTCCAGATGAGGTAACTGAGGCCCAGAGAATTTAAGTGACTTGCCCAAGGTCACACAGAAGACAAGTGGCAGAGTATAATTAGAACCCAGGTCCTCTGACCCCCAGGATAGTGGTCTTTCCACTGGACCACACTATTTCTCATAACCTGGCTGTGGACCGCAATGCTATAGGCTGGTTGTTCCCACAATTTGCTCTTTCTTCTGTTCCTTGAAGATGGTGAATTTGAGGTTTCCCTTACATATTAATTGTATTCCTAGGAAGAATTTCAAACATATCTAATGATGCTTGATTCAGTCCTGGATTTTCTGACAGCAGATTATTGTCAGCTATTCTCATGGGCCCTCAATAGGGGCTTTGAAAGGCCCAAGTAGCCCTTTCTCTTTTCCAGGCCAATTTTATTTACTACCCAAACTGGACAGAAGACATACTTGACCAATTTTTCATTGAACATCAGTCACCTTAATGAGTTTGATTATCCCATATTTTGGAACATACAAAAGTTTGGGTGAAAGGAATTGTAAACTGAAATTCAATAGTGATTTGAGGAGTTTCGGAAGAATGTTTCTACATTCTGTTTTGCAATTATGTCTTTCCAAATGAGAGCAAAACCCAATAGGTTTTATGATAGTGTATGTTTTAAAAGAGACAAATGAAACTATTCATAAAAATTCTACATACACCCTTTTAAACTAAGCTCTGAAAAGTCCATGGTTTTCCCAGAGAAAGTACATTTCCAATGAGTATGTTCACTGGAAATTAGCAGAATCTACGTAGTATATCTTGGTGTGTGGTTTAGAAAGATAATGAATTATTAAAATCAGGTCATAATAAAATATCCATTAACTAGTAAAATGGACTTCATATTAATCATTCTTTTCTACCAGTGGGCAGTCCAATAAATGTTGCTCCACTTAATCAGCTCTGATTGGTATTTGCAGTATGAGAAACAGACAAATCTTGACCAATCTTTAATTAGTATCACTGATGAAATATTTATTCCTTCCTCCTGAATTTTGAGATGCAGTAAAGCTATGTTTGCCTCTTCTATCAACTTAAATATCCTGCCTTATTGCCTTTGTTTTCCTCGCATACACTGGAAATATTCTTCAAGGAAAACACACCTTTAGTACATCAATGGTAAACTATGGTCTGTAACTCTTGTGGAACATATTTAATGAAGATAGCCAAATCATAAATCAATTATAGTCATCCCTCTGGGGGGAGGCAGAAAGATCACATTAAGATTTTTCTCTCATTTCCAGAAAGGAAAGATTGTTGGGGATACCTTCACCTTAGAATATCACAGATGAACAAAAAAGTTAAAAAAAATCTGCCTGAGAACAATGGCTGATTCTATTTCCAGCTCTAAACCAGAGGAGCTCTCACCATCAGCAAATCTCACAGCTCTGTTCTATTCAAAAGTGTATATATGTATATATGTTTGTACATATTTTTTTACTCTATTTATTTATTTAATTTATTTGTACATGTCTATTCTATTTATTTTATTTTGTTAGTATGTTTGGTTTTGTTCTCTGTCTCCCCCTTTTAGACTGTGAGCCCACTGTTGGGTAGGGACTGTCTCTATATGTTGCCAATTTGTACTTCCCAAGCGCTTAGTACACTGCTCTGCACATAGTAAGCGCTCAATAAATACGATTGATGATGATGAAGTATTTGATTTTAAAGTGCTTTGTGATCCTTGACTGACTCCTACTTTGGGCCTCCACTGAAATTCAATAATCCCATCAGACTTCATGAGGCATTATGTAAGCAATTTACCAGGAAATGCTCTCAAATTAGTAAATCTAATACACCAAGAAAACATGAGAAATAAGTATCCTAATTCCTCCATCACCTACCTCCCCTGCTACAAACAAATCACAAATGTAACCAAATGTTCTCATATATCCTGCTCCAAGGAAGTCAGGGGAAATGTGCAGCACTGACTTTCCCAGTTGTGCTGCTGGGATTTGCTGATTGATTCAATGACACTATAACTGCTTTCAGTCTTCCAGAACTCATGCCATAGGTTGCTCCAAGAGAGCCATTCCTAGATCTAGCCAATAGTTTATTCCCCTCCGCCAGTGTCATTGTTAATTGGCGTACACTCACATGCTACTTCCTGCTAGGTAAAACAGGAGTAATAACATAGTCAGGGAGGTTGCTCATTTCTAGATGCTCGGGAACATGAGGAAGATCAGCAGAAATGCTGTTTGTATTCAATGAAAAGTTCCTGGATATCACATGGCTACTTGGATTTATTCCATTGAAAAAAGAATTTTGAAAGGGCAGCTTTAGTGACGCATATTCTTCTTCTGAAATTTATATGTTCAGTATCATCCAAATGTCTGCTAGTAATATGTAAATGTTAAGAAAGAAGCATGGTTGATGTACTGTTGTTAGGCACTGTACTAAGCACTGGGGTGGATACAAGTAAAATGGGTTGGACATAGTCCTTGTCTCACATGGGCCTCACAGTCTTAATCCCCATTTTACAGATGAGGGAACTGAGGCACAGAGATGTTAAGTGACATGCCCAAGGTCACACAGCAGACAAGTGGCGAAACCAGGATTACAACACAGAGACTGCTGACTTCCTAAACCGTCCTCTATCCACTACACTATGCTGATTCTAGTCCCATGGCATAATAATAATAATAATAATAATGGCATTTATCAAGCGCTTACTATGTGCAAAGCACTGTTCTAAGCGCTGGGGAGGTTACAAGGTGATCAGGTTGTCCCACAGGGGGCTCACAGTCTTAATCCCATTTTACAGATGAGGTAACTGGGGCCCAGAGAAGTGACTTGCCCAAAATCACACAGATGACAATTGGCAGAGCTGATATTTGAACCTGTGACCTCTAACTCCAAAGCCTCTTTCCAATGAGCCATGCTAATTCTCTACTGGGACTCGCAAATTAATGCTACAGAAGTTACTTGCTATGATGAATGCTTCCATTTTTAGCTTCTGCAGTGTGAAAGGAATGTCTGGACGTAGGAAGGGGGTTGCATCATACAAGATGTGACTGGACTGTATATATGAGCCCCGTAACCTTCTCCCCCTCTAGACTTGTAAGCTCGTTATGGGTAGGGAACATGCCTGGTAATTCTGTTGTATTGTACTCTCCCAAGTGCTTAGTACAGTGCTCTGAACATAGTAAGCACTCAATAAATAGTACTGATTACCACACAAATCAACCTTCCTGGTAACACAATCATTTATTTACCTTATTTCACATCCAATAACATCAACAAACTGATAGTGGGGTTTGTTTAGTACCTCATGGCATTCTTCTTACAGCTTTTCTGGTTTTATAGAACTTCTCTCACCCTAAAAATTTCTTTGGAACTATACATCAGAGTAACCATTTAAAGGAATTTTATGACAGGGGAATACCTACAAAATACCAGAAGAGGATAACAACTGGTCTTTGTGAACCTTATCACTGAGCTGCAATTTTAAAACAATAAAAAGTAATTTTAATTTGTATGTAACAAACCAAATGACTGCCAGCAAAATCAAAGGAAGGCCATTTCTCTCAGGATCCCAGTAGACTACTTTGGGGGATTTTCCACTATCATAAAAGTTTGTACAATTTTACTATTGTTTGTTACATGACCCTCTGGGGCTTAAGAAAACTTTTAAAGTCTAATGGGCTACTGGGGAGTTTTCTGGGATTGGCTGCCTTAAAAATCCCTACAGCCCTATATGTTTTAAATATATTGATATGTCAGTGTTCCTCTGTTTTCCAGTGGAGCGCATCCGACTCCTTATTCCTAGGATTTGTAAAAAGGTCCTAATTGACAGTAGTTTGAGGTTTTCACAAATAAAAGCTTTGATTTTTAGTGAATCATGAAGGCACACACAAAATGATGTCCACAAAACATTCATAATTCAATTCATAATTAGAGTTCATACTAACTATTCAAGTGGAATTTAACAGTAATGAAACGTGGTGTCAGTATTAGCAGCACAGATTAATTTCCAACTGTGTACTAAGGACAGCTCTATAGTAGGCATGTTGAACTTTTAGAGATATTTTATTACATGTTTCAACTTTAATATGATACTATCTCCAGTGACCTCTATAAGTAACTCACAGTGATACTAACTCACATTGGGTGGTTGTAAAAAATAATTTCCACCAAACTTTCTCATTTTGTGGGCAGGGTATTTGCTTACCATCTTTGTTGTATTGTGCACTAACACCAAATGCATAGCACAATCAATGCTCTGCCCACAGTAAGTTCTCAATTGATACCATAAATTTACTACACAACAAAAGTTTTAGGAGTGATGAGAAATGAAAGATAGGATAATTTCCAGTTTGGCAGGAAATCTGCTACTTCTACTCTGGTTGAACTTGGGCACCAGTGTTTTTCTTGTAACTAAGAACTTCTGAATCATTATCACTGTAGTGAAGAAAATTTATCCATCTAATCCACAGGGTTTCATTTCAGACCACCAAGAGGTTATCTTCCTGTTTTACAATGATTGTAAACACATTGTACATGCTCCCATTGCCCACAGTGAACTAAAATGAGGGTTGGGGCTCCCTGAGTCCACACACAATGACAAAAAAACCTAACGAAACAAAAACGAAAAACCAACCCATTTGCCGATGAAAAGGAGGCAATATTTGCTTTCAGCCTGGCTGATGGACAATGAAATTAAAACAGATCAGCAGCGAGGTGCCTAGGCAGGTGGGCTCTCACTGCTACCGTCGGCCCTGGAGCGATTAAATTGAGGCCTGAGATGGAGGGCCTTCCGCTCCCATTCCCGCACTTACAGATCAAACGGTGACAAATGAGATGTACTGCTCTTGTAAAGCAAGGCTACAATCTGTCAAAATCCAACATAATTTGTGACCCTTTGTGACATTCTCTTTCTCTTTTTTCTGACATTTGAATACAGTGATTGTACGAGAGTCAAGTCCATTTAAGGGAATATAGTCAATCCTATCTAAAGGAATACAGCCTGTTCACACCAACATGGTAGTTGAATATATATTTGGTGAGTACTTGTGCGACCCTTTGTGTTAAGTGCATACCATTAACAATGAATTCTGATTTTTTCCAAGTTACATAATTTGATATCTTGACAGCCCAGACACTTAAAGCACTACTATTTGTTTTAAATGGCTTTATTTTATTGTTTAAATGTCAGTATCAAAATAAAGTAATGCATACAGCCTTGTCACTTGTACTGCTGGGGGAAGAGTTCCTGTTGAGATGAGTCTTCAAAGAGTTTGCTTCAAAAATGGACCCAAATGTCAATTATAATGGCTCTTCACGGAATCTTTAAATGACTCATGAAATGTATTTATACTACATTTCTGTTTAACTGGTGAATTTAATAAGGTACTGAAGCATAAACAACAAAGGGAACATTACGTCTTAGTGTAAGGAAATTGGGACTCTTGCCAAGCGTAACAAACATTTTTACATCATCAGGGAAGAGGACTGATGAGAAGGGGTAAAAATGTGGGGATGGGCCATTTTTATATGCAAATTCCCATAATTTAGGCCTGATTTACGTTTTAAAAACCTGCCTGAAAAAAGTTGTGAATGAAATATGGATTCATGTGAGGGGGGTAATTTTTGATAGGGCAAAAATAGATTTAAGACACATTTTAAAAGATTTCAGAATATGCCTAACAACAAAACTCCAAGGAGGACAGCTTCTCTCTGATTCCTGAATGCTTATTCTTAACTACTCTGTTAACCTTTCAGAATGGGCACTTTAGCTTTCTACTTCAAGGCAGTTAAATGTTTTCCCCCAAAGACTCTTACTGGCCAGTCATTTAGGCCCAATAACCCTAACCTTCTAGGAAACAATTATGATATATCTTGATTTACAAACAATATTAGTGTGGAAAATTTGGAGCGATTAGAATGAGGAATTGTTTGACTTCTGCCCATCTCTTTCACCAATTTCTGAAACAAAAGTATCAAATAATTCTCTTCTGACTTTAGCATCCTTATAATGGATCCCATTTAGGTGTTCTCCTCATGTAGCATCCAATTTAACGCAGAATGGACTCCTCTAGAATCAACAGCTTGGGCATAGACGTCGTTTAAGTATTTTCTTTCCTGGGAACATTTGAAGAGGTTTCTTTCTGGATCAGCCACTGTGACCAGAAAATCTACCTCCATACTTAGCCAATGACATCATGATGTACACTAATCCATCCTTATCGTGATGGACCGTATATCCTGTCCAGGCTTCAAGGCCTGTCAGCACCCTATTGTTACCCATTTATAAAAAAAGAAAACAGGGCCCAGGAGCCCCACTGCACCTTTTGAACCTTGCCTATTAAAGGCAGGGTCCCTACAGCTGCCTGACATGTCAGAGGGGTCAGATAATTGGTTTATGTAGACAGCAAAAAGGCACTTTACCCTAACAAGAAGACTGCCAGGACCTGGAGTCACTGGCTCTACTATGTCAGGAGAGCATCAGGAGTGTCTGCTATGTTGATGATTAGTGCAGAGGGTTTCTTCGGTTCCAAAGTGATTTTGCCAAGGGGTCATTTTATCATTCCCAAGAAACCACATAAACCTATGCAGGATAATTGACCTTTATAAGCACTGAAGGCAAAGTGAGATGTGTGGTGAGTACCTGGACACTGCAGCTGTCAGTTAATTCAGAAGGAACAAAAATTAGGATACTCCTCATATAGTATGTGGAAATGCTAATGGCTGTCCAATTTCAACCACTTCTGCCATTGCAAAAATCCCTCCCATGTTGAAAGAGGCCAGGCACATGGTCACAATAGCCCATCTCTTTGATCTACGCCATTTGTAAATTGATTACAAATGGTCTGCCAATAGGTAGTTCATTGTCCTCTTGCAGTGACAAATAAGTCGCTCAGGGGGCCAGGTGGTCCATGTTGTAAGTAGATGATTTGTCCTTTTTAGGGAAGTTCTGCCAGGGTCTTGTTTTTAAAAAGGCCTTTTCTGATTTTATAGAGTGCCACAAACCACCAAAGTGATCTCTCTCTTTGTCCCTTGCCTCCCTTGTCTTTTCTTCCTGCTTCTGAGGTAGGCTCTATATTAGACACAGGGGATATGGTAAAGGTTTTCACCTTTGGCTGTAAGCACAAAGGGAGTGAAGAGTAAGGTGGCAGAAATATTATTAACGTTAAAATATTTCCTCTACCTCCAAGAGGAGAATAAATTGCCCCCCAAAGACTCCCTGAGATAGACACAGACAGCTCTTCCCCCATAGGAAATTTCTGTCAACTCAGATTTTTCCTCCTTATTCAAAAATCAAATTCAAGGTATGTAAGTTTGGGGAGAGAAACCTTTTCTAATTAAACAATTGCATTGTATGCCTTCACACTTTTCCTGATATAAAATATATCTCATCGTCTTTATAGTGTCTGCTCTGCAATGCCCATTATGCATTCACTTTGTTGACTAGCAATAATCCAGTATCTCATCAATGAGATCAGCTGAAAGGCATATTTCCATTTATACCTCCCAACTAATATAACAGAAGTACATGTGAGTGGGAGAGGTTAACTAAACCAGTGGCCACTTGAGAATACCATTAGCAGAACAGTGTGGCTTGAGGATATAAATACATGTCACTATTTATAAAGCATAAACAAAATGTTTCGTGATTTGTAACACAAAGCCCAGGCTGTTACATTGTTAAAAATCTCTCTCAATGCCCAAAGTCTACATAAATAGCATCATGACCACAGGTATCTACAGCCATCCTGGCTGGCCTCAGGCTATCATAGCTACAGTAGACACAGCTCCTGATGCTAATTGCTATTCTGTCTCTTTAAAAAGGAAAAGTATCCTGTGAGGCAACATGGTATCACATAGCAGACCCAAAGTGAACCCAGGTTAGAGTTAATGGTTAGAAATGATCACATTCTGTATTACTTGGGAACAGCAACAACATTTTGTTTACAGGAATGCCAAGCTCCTGGCTTTAAGGAGAAGCAGAACTTGCTGCTCCAGAGAGATTAATTTGATCTCTGAATTTATCTATGTAACCCACATAAACAAGTGCCCAAATCTAGATGGTAAAAGAGCCCAAAGGTCTTGGGATACAGTTGTTTCAGTAGTAGCTTTCTAATATTCTGATTAGACATGCCATTCATGGGTCTATAGAATGGCTATTATTAGGTAGAACACTGTGCTTCAAAAATTACCTAAGAAATATTTACTCATCAACATCTCATCAGTGGTATTCACTGCACACTTACTCTGTGCAGAGCACTTTACTAAGTCCTTGGCACTGGAGAAAGAGCATAACCTAGTGGAAAGCACACAGGATTGGAAATCAAGGGACCTGGGTTCTAATTCTGACTCTGCCACTTGCCTGTTGTGCAATTTTGGGCAAGTCACTTCACTTCTCTATGCTTCAGTTTTGAAAGTGGGGATTAAATACCTATTCGCCCTCCTCTTCAGACTGTGAGTCCAGTGTTAGGACAGGTACTATTTCCAGTCTGATTTTCCTGTAACTACCCCAATGCTTAACCTAGTACATAATAACCAATGAACAATACCACAATTATTATTATTATTGGGAGAGTACAGAAAAGTAGACAGGATCCCTGCCCTTAAGGAGTTTATATTTTAGCAGGGGAATGATCATAATTGTAATTATGGCACTTTGCTATACAATGCTAAATGCTAAGCCCTGGGCGTTATACAATCTCTGCCCCTCTCCCAAACAGGATTCAAAAAATCTTTCTTTTACCCATTTTACAGATGAGGAAACTGAGGTCCAAGAGGCTAAGTTTCTTGCCCAAGTCACGTATCTGGCCAGTGAATAAATCTTTGCCAAGTAATGGTAGATCCAATGCCTCAGGTGTAAATGAAACCCTAATACCGTAACTCTGTTAAATAAAAACAGGAAACAAACTAAGGACCATTTATACTGGCACCCACTTGTTTCTCTGGTTAATTGGCATGAGTGTTGTGGGAAGATGAATAAGTGAATACATTTTCTTTATCTCTTTGCCAGACAAACCATGTGCATTTTGTGTCAGTTTGCTCACTGGCTAGTGCAATAATCTAAAACTATGCAAATGCTCAGTAATGCACAAGAACTGTAGAAAAATCAAAGTGGGAAAAATCGCAGATTTGAAAACCAATCTAAATTTCTAAAAGTCAGGAAATAGTGACCTAAGCTGGAATTTTGCCATGGCCCCGAGGTCAAGACTCCTACTCATAGTATCCCTGATGACAGCTAATCAAGGTTTCAGCTTTACAGTCTGTCTGATAGCAATGATATGCTCTAAAATGATTATTCAGCACCCCTGTCTCTGACACTAAAGGCAAACTGCACACAAGGGCACATTTACTCCAAGTTTAGGATCTACCGGAATCAATATACAGCATAGTGACATGGCAGGAGTATTAATGATAGACACTGAAGGTCACCAGAATATAGAACAAGAAAAGCGTCCTGCGTTGAAACATATCCCCTTGGGAAGGGAAAAAAGACTGGAGGAGGAGAAAACTCTGCCTGTAACATATCCACCCACAAACATTCCAACAAACAAAATAATATAGAACTATGCATAGACAGCTCACATGAGCTGGCTTTAACCAGTGTCATGAGTTATTAGAATTATTGCTTTTTTCAGGTTTTGTCTTTAAACAGTTCCATTAAAAGTTGCTCTTAAAAGATCCCAAAATTGTAAATCCCTTGAAGGCAGGGATCGGGTCTACCAACATTGCTGTACTGTACTCTCCCAAGAGCATAGTAGGGTATTCTCCATACTGTAAGTGCTCAATAAAGACCATCGATTGATTGACTGATAACAATAAAGTGGTATGACTAAACCATCACCCAAAACAAGAGGTGTGATTGAACCACTGCTTGGCTCGAGGAGCCTTAGTCATAATGGTGAGGTCAACTTTTTTCATTGCATATGATCAAATTGATAGTGGCTACTCAGACTTCATCATTTCAACTTTAACTATTGTCCTGTATAACCAATCACCTAGAGGCATGTCCACTGTCTAATGTACTTAACTAGTCATCTATACTAGAAAATGAATGCAGCAGAGTCTAACATGATAATTTTGGGTATGGATCAAGTTATTTGGAAAATAAATCCCCCAGTGACTGCTCACTTTGAAAAAGCCTAAAACTGAACAAAACATAGAATTCCCTCCTAGACTGTAAGCAGAATATGTCTACCAACTCTGTTGCATTGTACTCTCCCAAGCTCATTAGTACACTGATCTGCACAGAGTAAATGTTCAATAAATATCATGGATTGAGTGACTGAGGATTCTTCTCAGCAGTTCAGGGCCCTGCTGACAATTTATATTCTCCCTACCAGGAGGTGAAGAGGAAAAATAATCCTTCCACAAATGCCCACTCCCTTTCCAGTCATATTTTTCTATCTGTCCACATCTCATCTCCCACTGTAGCCTTTTTGTAAGACATATGGAGTAGCAAAAGCCACAGAATTGGGATTTCTAAAGTCACTGCCAAGCTCTACCTCTGCTCCCATTTGGTGAATCCCCAACGTCTGATCCAAGCTACACAGTACAGTACAGGGAATTTAAGGGCCCTGAGTGTGCATATGTTCCCCAGTGCATACTATAGTGTTTTGCACAAAATATGCACTCAGCAAACATTGCTGATGAAGCTGACGTTAATGGCGATAGAGGGAAGAGAAGACAGGAAGGAAGAACAGAAGAACCTGAGATGATCTGTCCAGTTGCAAGACTGAGGAACTGTACTACACCTCCCCAGGTTTTGCCTTTTTTTTTTTGGCTTTGTATTTACTGACTCTAGCCAGGTTTGAAACAGAAGGGCCAAAGATGTGAGGTCATTCTTATATTTCTGGCTAACGACCAACACAAAGGTGTCAAAAAAATCTCCAGAGTAGCTCTCCCAATCCAATTTTGCTTTTGCCACAGTGCTAACCACTCAGAAAGCTGTAAGTTGCTCCCTCTAGATTGTAAGCTCCTTGTGCACAGGAAATGTGCAAGCACTAAGTACAGTGCTCTACACATAGTGAGTGTTCAATAAATGCAATTGATTGATTGAAGTGACAACTAGTAGTAATAGTTACTGAGCATCCACTGGATGCAAGTGCCCTGAACTAAGTACTTGGGAAGTACAAAACAAAGATGGGAAACGTTCTCTGCACACAAGGAGTTTAAATTTTCATTTGGGAGCTTGATCAGTACCACAACTAACAAAAATATCTCAGACTAAAATCAGACTTGATTTTATTGAGCACTTACTGTGTGCAGAGCACTGTACTAAGCACTTGGGAAGTACAAGTTGGCAACATATAGAGATGGTCCCTACCCACAGCGGGCTCACAGTCTAGAAGATATAAGAAATGTATAACAGTCTAAAACGTATGATAAGAAACAACTGAATCCTCCTCTTTCCATTACGAAAGAGCAGGGTGGGCTGTAGGAACATCTTGGTGGAACTCCTCAATGGACAGATCTATATAGGGACAGTGGAGGAAGAGAAAGGAAAAACTATAGTGTTGTATCTTGCCACTGTGCGGGAATGTGATCAGTTGTCTGCGAGGGAGTGTGTTATCAAAGCCGTGGAGAGTTGGGGCAGAGCGGCTTCCTCATGCCCTTGGAAAGGAGCAAGGTTCATCAGGCATTCTCCTTGCCCTCCCATTTCTGACTTGTCAGGCTGTGCTGAGGATCTCTCAGAAGTAATGAACCTGAGACTCAGCTCAATGAAAACAAGCACTTACCGTGATTCAGAGTAATTTCTCCCCGTCCAAGCTTAGCCTCTCTATTTTAACTGTGCTGCCTTCATTTCTTGCACAATTCCCACTGATCTACCTACGAAGACCCACACCACATGGCTCTCAGTTGTCATCATGTATCAGAAGGTCTTTGGGTTTGTTTTTTTTAAGCTTGGATTCACTGTACCCGTTACGTCTTCACCTTCCAAATTGATGTTTAAAACATATTTTTATATCTCAATTCTAAAATGAAAATCCTAGTTGACATAGGCTTCAAGCAGGGTGCAAATTCAACAAGCAGATTTTTAAGGCCAACTAAGAAATCCCCTGAAAAAGGGGGTTTCAAATGGAAACCATCCCAAACCCTTAAATATGGTGTGTACAGCTATAATAAAAAGAATTAATGTAGTCAATTTGTACCACTGTTCTCAGAACAAAAAACCCTATTTCAACTGCAATCTTTTGAACAGCTGATTGGCAGGCCCGTCCATTTCTAGTCAGCAGTGTTGTCAGTTGTCTTCAACATGATAATGAGCCTGTCATCATATTCAAATAGCCCTGTGACAGCATGTTTTGTGAGCATGACGTCCACTGCAAAGGGTCTGTCAAAAAGCACCTTTCAGAAAATGAAAAGAGAATGTTTTTCTGATGATAAACCTAATTTCTCCATAGATAAAAGGGTAAGATTTTTCATCTGATTTTGTCAGTGTTGTTTTGCACTCAACTCTTCAAATATCCCTATTTTCTATTTTTTTAAATACACATAAATTTCAATTTGTCAGTGAAACAAAAAACATAATACTAATGATGAAATACATTTCCTGGTCTCTGGGGCTGAGCCCATTAGAAGCTTTACATAGAACAAGAGACTAACTGTCTTTGCCATTATATTAAAACTAGGGTGACTGGGAGGAGAATTTAGGTTGCCTCCAGTAGACTAAGAAACCTATAATAGAAGGTCTCAAATCCTGTTTGCTGGATGCTGATTTCCTTTTCCCAGTGGTATCTCTTCTGGTATATGTTCAGGATGGTGACACTGCATAGAGGGCTGAGAAAGGTTTCCAAGAAATGGCAATTAAGCTTAGCAGGGAGCTGTGCCCCTTTTAGACTGCGAGCCCACTGTTGGGTAGGGACTGTCTCTATATGTTGCCAATTTGTACTTCCCAAGCGCTTAGTACAGTGCTCTGCACATAGTAAGCGCTCAATAAATACGATTGATGATGATGATGTGCAATCATCCAGATCTGCCCTCAAGGTCCACCTGCATCATTACATTCCTTACCATTTCTCCCACCCCACATGGTCTTTAGCTGGGGTGGTGGCCAGGAAAGTAATGCCTTACAAGGACCAGAAATCTGAGAACCAATCTATGCCCAGCCTCACCTGCTCCTGGTAGAATCACCTAAGCTCAAACCAGTCGGATACTATGCAAAATTATGGCATAGGAAGAGAAGTACTTCGTGGTGAAACACTTCTGGGAGGCTTTCGAGGCTGCCCCATGGGTTGCTGGAACCAATGTCAACCTTCTCAAGTTGGAATTAATTGCACTTCTAATTTGTCAGCCTTATGGCCACACACATCTGTTGCAACTGGAAGACTTCCTAAACCCAACCAGGGTCAACTGTGTGATGTCCCAAGGGAGCCCTGAGGGCCCAGGCTTAGTGGGAACTGTGGACATTCCTGAACCTGTTTAGGATTACACTGGCTGAAAGAGCTGGAAGATACCCAGAGAGAAGTAATGATTTTAGTGTGGGTATGAAGGCTGGGAGGGAGACAGGCTTCAAAGAACTAATGGGACAGAATGGCACCATTCTGGATCTTTTCAACCATGACTGGAAGCTCTCAGGCCTTGTCGATGACCCAGGATGAGGATGTCTGGGAGCCTAGGCCAAAAACCTCTGGTGGCCAATGCCTTCATCAACTCTGGAAGTAGTTTCAGTGAGGGAGAGTTAAGTTCACAGAAAGAAGACTCCAACACTTAGGCTTACACAAAGACCTGTTATCAAGGAAAATTCTATGTTGATGAGCATGGATCACAGTGTACTCAGGATTGAATTATTTCTTACTAACCTTGTCAAAACCTGAACATCGCAGTGGCACTGTTCCAGAACTCTGAGGCTAGTGTGACCCAAAGTGAATAAACTGCAGGCCAGGCAATCTGCTGAGGGGGAAAAAGAATCTAATACTGAAGGAAAAAGAGAGGATTTGGGCAGAGGGTGGAGGGAGGGCGGGGTCTAAACCTATTGAAGAATATTGCCATTACCTTTTGCCAGAGTAGACAATGTCCTTTTGCTATTTTGGAGACTGCAAAGCCCAAGTTGGCTACTTTCTGCCTTGGTGAGAGTGGGAGAAATAGATAAGGACCATGTCTGCACTAGCTGCACTATTTTACAATTATAGACTGTAAAAGTAAGTTCAGTATCATGTATCCCACACTGGGAACATGACCAAAACTCACTTTTTTGAATGCAAATTAAGGTCTGGGGCGATGATGCTGCCACTCACATGGATCATGTAAAATCAACAGGGCACTAAGACACTCTCCTTTCTGTGGACATCATCTCAAGTCAGTTAGGTAATCTGAAAGTATTCAAAATTCTTAGCTTTGTGGAAGTGTAAGGACAGGGAAAATGAGGCAGAAGAGCAAGAAGGGAAGGCCTGATTTTTGGTGTGAGTGGGGGAAAGACAACAGGGATTTAACAATCTCTCACCAACTCCACCCTTTTAAAAATGCATTACACAATGAACAGGAAGAAGTTGTTAGTAAGAGGACAGAGAAAGGCACAGAATACTATCACTGCTGTTTTCTTAATATCTTAAAAACTTAGGATAAGCTATTACCGTTGCAACCAATATATATTTTAGGCAGAATACAAAAGGCACAGTGTAGTGATGTGTACTAAGCACTGAGCAAAGCACAAAACAAAATATGGTACCTGGCCAGTTAAATTTAATGCATTCTGTTACCAGTCAGTGTTCTTGACTGATCATTCTCTGCCTTCAGAGCTCATGAAAATTTAGCCCTGCTGATGTGAGTCTCCGGGGAGTTGAGGAGGGTTCACTTGATCAAAAACAGATGATTTTAAAGAAATTTAATCTACATGAAATGGCCATTTTTCTTAGGCCTTCAACTAAGTTATGAAGAAGATCCATTTAGGAAAATAATGTGTTCATTATTTGCATCACGTATGCATGTTCATCCTTAGAATTATTTCCAAAAGTAAAATTTGAGGAGTAAAAATATATGCTTGTCTTGGAGGTTATTCTAGTATTTCAGAAAAGAAAGTAGACAAATCCTCCTTATGTCTTTTCATAATTGGGTGTTATGACATAGAACTATTTTTGTTGGCAAAGCCTGAATGATGTTTACCAGTCAACAATTAAAGACAAAAGTAGCTAAACCAAAAACGAAGTTCCATGACTGCATGTACCAGAGTTTAAGCAAAATAGAAATAAAAGCCCCCTACCACCCCAAACCCAGAGGTAATAAAGTCCAAGATATAAAATAAAGATAACAAATCAAAGATAGACACTAAACTTGATGGATTCTTAAATTCTTCATCGCTCAGCTGGAGGGAACTATTACAAGGCCAATAAACAGAATTGTGGACAGCTGGCTTTGTGTGAAATCTGTTCTTTGCCTGAATTTTCAAACCATTCATTCATTGGGAGGGGAGGGAGGGGGGGAAATGAGATCCCAAACTAGGCCAATACCACACAAAGCAAATCCCGGGGTCTTGAAGACTTTCATTGTCTTTGAAAGTCGTCATCACCCTGATCCCCTCATTAAAGCAAGGGAGATGCTGGAATGGCATTAAAATGAATGCAAACCATTTGCAGCAATCTTCTGCTCACACCACCTCCAAATGAAGGCAGGCACATTGCATAATCCAGGCGGCAAGAGCTCCTGACAGGTGGATGATTTATGCTCATAGTCAGAAGAAACGGAGAGCCTGCGGAGGAGACAGCATGAGCGAGGTGGAGGCGAGGCAGATGCTCTCAGTGGGCTGGCAGGCTCCAGCTAGTTCAGGTGCAGCCTGAACACTTGAGTTCTGAGCTGATTTTGCCTCGATTCCAGAACAGCATGATACCATTTAAAAATATTATTTGTGATATATACAGTAAGTAAACTGTCACAGCTATTAAGACCCGAGATAGACACGGAGGCCACGCACATGCATAGGTCCTTTATGCCGCTATCGATGGAATCTTTAGCAGGCAAGGAAGTCTTTACAGTTTAGGTGTAAAATCTTATTAGGTGCTCAGGTGGGGTATTGCATTGCTAGTTCTAAGTGACAGGATTTCTTACATTTTGATCAATAGTAAAGATCCCAAAATGGTGTCAGTGCAAACACGTCTCGGCAGGAAAAGAACATTCTTGTCAATTATGCTAATTATTTTTCAGATATATTAAATGGCTTGGTGACATCTGACTTTATGGAGGGGCTTCTACAAAAGGTGCAGGAAGCTTTAAAAAAATGTGTTGGAGCCCCCTCCAACAAGCTTTTGTAAGAAGCACAACCTCACTCTAAGTGGTCACACAACAGTAACACAATCTGGGAATCGGATAAAAGGGTAGATAAGGCTAATTACAACTATTGACAATGAATTACTCCTGGCATTCTGGTCTATAACAGAAGGTGGACCAGCATTTGACTGACAACAGTGAGAAGACCAAGAAACAGGCAAATTCACCTGTCAGACCCTATGGACAAGAGTTTTCTGTTCAACCAGAGACTTTCCAGGCACACAAGCTATGTGTCAGCAAAAGGGTTAAGGCATCCAAATGTGCATGCTTCAGGTTATCTCGGTTGAATCTGGGACTTTGCTGACTCTTAACTCCTCTCCACTTTAACAGATAGGGTCAAAGGGACAACTGCAGATGAGAATTAAAAGACACATACATCCATTTAATCAGATAACACATCCAAAGACTTGCAAATTCCCAAGAAGCCCTTTGTAGGCAGGTGTCAAACACCACTCCACAAGAAGGTGGGAGAAAAGGAGGAGTAGGGAAAGGGAAAGGGGTTATTCCAACTGACCGGCCTTTTAAGTGGCATGTTTCTACTAAAAAAAAACTAAGCTCAAAATGAAATGAATAGTGAGCAATTCAAAGTGCTTTCTGACTGCAAAATTCTCCCTAGAGAGACACTCCAACATTTGAAGTCTTTGCATTCTGCACCCAAATGCTTTTTTTCTAACTTGATTAAACTCTGGTGTTTAAAAATCATTCTCTGCTAGTCTTTTAATTAGGTCCTGAAACATCTCACCTGGCAGGGCATCTGGAACAATGGTATCCACTTGCCCATGGGATAAATGTAATCTACCACTGAAGCAACCGGTAAATAACAAGTCTGATGTTCTGCACTTGGAGAAAAGCACTTTCCTCCTCTCCCCATTCCATAAATGGAAAGACTTGGGGGAGGATTAACACCACATCATGTCTCATCAGTATTCAGTACTGCTGCCAGGGCATGAACAGGAGAAAATACAGAAGCATGTGAGGGAAAGAAGATAAAAAGGAAAGCAGGGAGAAGCAAAACCAAGTTAACTATTCTATGCAGCTGATTCTCCCTCTTTCTCACACAAATATTTCTCCCCTCTTCTGATTTGCATCCTTCAAGAGCAGACATGCAGCATATGATCTGTTCTTTAGACAGATCAGGAGTAATGCTTACAACTGAATGCATACAGCAAAGTTCCTGGGTGCTACAGCTTGCATTGCTCTGCGTCCAGATGTGGAACGCAAACAGTGGGGGAAAAAACTAAGGCTGACTAATCCCCAAGCCAGAATGAAGGTTTTAGTACTCCTGGTTCCCTCTTCTGACTTGCCTCCTGAACCAGAGAAGTTGGAGTGAAGCCTAGATTTTACCAGATATAACACTTGTGAATATTCACTGATTAAAAATTACAACTGGAAACATTTTCAAACACTTTGGATTCAGGTATTCACTCATCCCCCTGGGCATTGCTGTTCTGAAATGCTAAGCACAAGACTGAGAACTACTGCCTTTTACAAAGTCTAGAGGAGAAAATGTGCAAGTGATCCAAGGCCTTGTTCGTCTATGTGCATGCATGCATCTGTGTGTGTCCCTGACAGATTTTCCTACCTTTGTATAGTGCATAGTACAGTGCCCTGCACCAAGTGGTACTTCAGAGGAGCTTTAGATAAGGCTGACTTTCTGTGGACTGTGTCTGTCATTTTTTAGGCAACTTAGAAATGACTTAGTACTGGAGTAACAGTGCCTTCTGGAACACTTCTGATCCAGATAGGAGATAATGTGAAAATCACTCAAGATGGCCAAGTCTATCAGACTATCAAACTCACATCACGTATTTTGCAAGAATCATGAAAAGATAAGGTGCCAAGTTGGAAACAAAGCATCATTTCTAATAGATAAAGTTTCAGACTCAGGCACTGTGGAAAGGGGAAATGCCTGTGGAGAAATGGCTGATACTCTCAAAATATCCCTCAAACCCCTAAAGATAATATAGATGAAGTAAACAAGAAAACCAGCAGCATAAGGTAGGGAGGAAGATATTGGCAAAATCTTTTTCCATACAACCAAACGTTCTCTGGGGGACATCCCAAGTACCCACAGTTCTGAGAGAACCAATGCATTCACTACATGCCTCACCCAAGGGTGATAGCAGAAATGCTTTTCAAAAACTACAGGCCCATCTATCATAAAGCCCTCAGCAAAATTTGGAGGAAACAGTTTTACTCAAATGCCCTCAGATATTGTCATGGTGAGTACCACAATGCAAGTTTTCCTTAAAGCCAGACTTCCACAAGGACACAATCCCAGCGTTATAGGAGAACTAGATGTATGCTCACTGCCTAATGCTGCAGGTGTCACAGTAGCTATGGGAACCTTGCAACCCCAAATTAATGAGTCACGGTTAATAACAGCTTGCCTTAATATGAGATCTTTGTTTTTCCCACCAAAGTGCTCAAAGGGACATTATTAGCTTGAAGAGGAGGAGTGAGACAGAGAGGAGGAAACTGCCCCAGAGCATTCTGGGTAATAAGATTCTTTATCAGTGATTTTTCTGCATATGATCAAGGGCCTGGTGGAGACACTGGAGTAACCACTCCTCCCAGTGTCCCAGTTGCTTTCCAAGGTGCAAATGACTCTGGCCTCTGAGGACCTCTGAAAAGTTCAGCTGACTGCAGCATTGTCTCCTTTTGGGTTTACAGTTAAATCAATGTTTTAACTGAAGCGGCTGGTTGCATTCTCTGACGGCAAGAAATATAGGGAGAAAGAGCAGACCTGTGTGGGGAGGAGAGGGCAGCAGATTATCAAGGGAGAGAACTGCTGGAGTTAACCTGGAGCTTTGAAAGATGCTCATGATGTGTCAGAAGTAAGAAGGCTTTAAAAGGAAATGATTTTGTCCCCTTCCAGCTTCACAAACTTTTACATAGATTTTCACTGATAGAACACACAACCAAATCTTTAAAAGATTGATGTTACAATCAAGAAGTTGTACTTCATTAGCAGACCAAATGCACAGATTTCCAACTGAATGCCTGTTGGTTTTGGTTTGTCATCACTTGGAAGTGAGGCTGTCCTTTCATGCACCTGTTCTGTATGGATCCTAATTGATGACCTTGATGGAAATTAATAGATAACCCTGCACATGTGCACGTGGTACATTTGGGCACTTTCTCCAGATTGAAGACTGTCGACTCCAGACCATGGAGGTCATGATGCACACTGCAGATGAAATCATCTGTCAACACACAATGACCTGGATGCCAGCAGTGACAATCTGTGTACCCTGGCAGAAACCCTCATAAGCTGAACAAAAGACAAATTTGGTCTTAGCTGAGGGGGTTCTGCTAGACAATGCTGTCCCCCACTGATAAACTGTAACAGTCCATTTCCATAAAAAGGAATCGTTAAAAATAAGGATTATTTCAGGCCAGGACAGTGGCACACCCAACCCAGGAATCTCACTTTTTCAAATTTCTACTTCACTGCATGATTGATAACCCCAAAGATCAGTAGGTCAGGCATGACTTCTGAAGTTGCAACAGTTGGGACATCAACCTTACTCCAGCCAGAAAAACAGCTCCCTTAAAATCCTTGGGGGATTTGGCTTGAGAGCCAAAGGACTGCAACATAACCTCATTTCCCCCTCAGTCAGACACTGGGCAATGTGGTGTTCTCTTGGGAATCAGTTCTCCAACAGACAAGAGGAAGTTGGAAGATGAAAGTGGGATAAGAGGGGTGTAGGTGGAACACTCCCTTTAGGCAAAAGAAGAGGTTTGTTAACAAAACGAACTGGATTTCTCTGCTGGTTTAGACGACTGCCTGGTTTTTGATGAGCTCAGAATGCTTAACAACTACTTAGTCATCCCTGGGAGAAAGGCTGGTACTTCTGGTTTCTTGCTCTGAAAATATTATTCCCCTCATTTCTGAGGCAAGAACTTCATTGCACACAATGTATAAATGCATTTTTAAAGTGAATTTCTGCTGGGGACATTATCATAAACAGGAAGGTCCTGCCATTGCACACTATATTAACTGAAGCAGTAAAAGAATCAAACAGATTATGTTGAAGAAAAAATTTGACCCCTTTGAAATCTGCTTTCTCTTTGGCAGAAAATGCTATGCTCAACACATTCTCTGAATGATTCCAAGCATGTTTGTTTCTGTCAGTTGCCTAGAAGTTACTCTCCGTTGACCTAATTCATGCTTGATACAGCTCTCAACAGTAGCCCTCAGTTAGCAACAGCCACATCAGAACTGCCATTATTAAATGCAAAGCAGGGATGGTGGCCTGTTTTCAGAAACATTTGACCAATCATCATCAGTCCAGCCACTCCTCTTGAGGGATGAATCTATCCCAAGGGAGTTAAAATAAATGAATAAATAAATAAATGGTATTTGTTAAGTACTTACTATGTTCCAGGCACTACTCAAAGCATTGGGGTAGAAACAAGGTAATCAGTTTTGACACAGTCCATGGACCACATGGGGCTCACAGTCTTAATCCCCACTTTACAGATGAGGTAACTGAGGCACAAAGAAGTTCAGTGACTTGCCCAAAGTCACAGGGCAGTTTTTGGGGGGAGTGGCAGGGGCACTGCAAACAGAACCCGGTAAGGAGGATGAGATAGACCGGCAAAACCCAACTCCCCTCAGCAAATCTCTTCCTGGACCACCTGGCTCAGCAACCTCAAACTTCCTTGGGTCACCTCTCTTTGGTAGCCTCTTGCTAGCCCTCCCCACCATAGCTTTGTCCCATGTCTCTGTAATCTCGTTACCCCTATATCTTACACCACTCGGCAGGGCCCTCACACTAACTGAAGTGACTAAAATGAAATCAGCTTTAACACAATAATCTGGAGCTCACAATCTGGGTAGAATGGTAAATGCTGGACCACTTTATGTGGCAAGTCATGTGAAGGGTGGAAGTAGGGTGCAGAGCTCCTGACAGTTGGTCTAGCCGCCACTCAACCACCTTACCTCTCCAAAGACAACAACCTGTTTATTTGCTGAAGAATGAGTTTCCAGAGAGCCAACAGACTCCCTACCAGCGCCACCAGACTTTGGAAATTTGGCTAACAACAGGCACCTTTCACTTCCGCCAGCTAGTTGGCTTTGGGGAAGTCGTTGACCTACTCTCCAATGTGAGGCTTCGTGAACCTGGAACCCAGCCTGCCTCTCATCATTGATCAACCTTGGGAAAGCCAGCTGGCTTGCTCCTTTTCAGACAGCTTGCCTTAGGGAAGCTTGTTGGTAGCTCTTCCATCCACCACTAGCTTGGGGGACCCAGGGAGCAGAGACATGAACAGGACATCCTCAGAGGACAATATTAGTTGTAACTGGGCTCCAGGGGTAAACAAGGTCAGATGATATTGCATCCAGATACGTGCAGTGGCATCCCTTGCAGCAATAATTGGGCAGATATCTGCATCAGGGATACGGAACAGAATAAGGCAAAAACTAAAACTGATGAAGCACTTTACAGAATGTCTCTTATTCAAATGTAGAGCAAGACCCCCTCCTTTATATTAAATTCAAGCGGTTTGCAACAAATGGCAATGCCATATTGATATATGTTTATATGGGTGGCAAGGAGCAGGAACAAAATGTGGCTATTTGAGGGCTCATGGGAAAAGATGCCACATCAAACACAGCCCTACATCTTTCAGGCCTGTCTCCCCGCCCCTTATCACTTACTTTGCTGTCACTGAACTTCAGTGCATAAGCAAATGTTCAAGCTGTTTTTTTTTCCATAGTGCTAAAGCTATCAGGAATTTTTAAAAAAAGGATGGAATAATAATATCTAACCAATTAGACAAAACCCGATTTCTCCTTTCAGCTCACAAATGACAAATAGGGACAATCATACTGTAAGCCCACTGATTAGACGAATATCATTTTTCCCCATCACAAAAAATGATGAACTGTTCATGGCATTCCAAATTAAACAGGACAGGTTTTTTAATTTATGAAAAACACTTCATGCCATCTTTAAAAGTATTAATGTTTCTGTTCTGCAAGTAGCAAGGGATGGGAGAGAGACTTATTTTTTTACGAATTCCCCTGGTGTTCAGTTGGCTGTAAGGAAAGGTATTATTGCCTAATGCTACCCTAATTTGCGTTTTTTTTAATGCACTGAAAGTAAATGGTAACTGTGTAAATGGCAACATAGAATAAGGACTATCGCTCATGTCTGGGTGGCAGTTCTAGAACAAATACTACCACGCTATGGGATGCAGGAGGCATTACAATCTTTGAGCCTATTGGCTGCGTTTATGGAATAGATTTCTTTAGTACCCATTTCAGACAAACCTTGGCCAGGAAATCCAGGGCAGGATAAACTACGAGAGTCTGGCTTATATATTTCCTAGGAGCCTATCTATGCTTGTACACCTCACTGTAGTGAGAAGGCTAAATGGTCATTCTTCGGGCAGTGATATGTAAGCACCTGGCCCCTCCGTTTTCCTTATGTAAAAGGAGACACTCCTTACCATTAACTTTAAAGAACTCAATCACCTCGTGCCACTTACCTTATTTAGGTCCCCTACTACAACCCAGCCTGCGCACTTTGCTAGTAAAATGCCAACCTGCTCGAATCTCATCTATCTAGTCAATGACCCCTCACCCACGTCCTCCCTCTGACCTAGAGTTCCCGCCCCCTTCATATTCGACGAATAACTCTCCCCACCTTCAAAACCCTTCTTAGAAGTACATCTCCTCCAAGAGGCTTTCCCCTATTAAGCTCCCATTTCCTCTTCTCCCACTCCCTTCTGCATCACCCTTTCAGTCTCTTTCACGGGCTCCTCCTCTGCTTCCCATCCTCTAACTGTGGGAGTCTTTCAAGGCTCAGTTTTGGGTCCACTTCTATTCTCCATCTACCCCTACTCCCTTGGAGAACTCATTCGCTCCGATGGCTTCAACTACCACCTCTATGTGGATGATTCCCAAATCTGCATCTCCAGTCCTGATTCCTCTCTCACTGCAATCTCGCATTTTCTCCTGCCTTCAAGACATCTCTACTTGGAGGTTTTGAAAGTGGGGAGAGTGATTGATTTATATCCAAAAGACCATCAATCCATGGTCTCTTATGGATCAATTATTGATTTCTCACTATGTGCAGAGCACTGAACTAAGCCCTTAAAGAGGGAGGGCATTCCAGATCAGAGGGAGGATATGGTTGAGGGATCAGCGGTGTGACAGACAAGACAGAGGTACAGTGAATAGGTTGGCAACAGAGGAGTGAAATGTGCAGGCTGGGTAATGGTAGGAAGGTCACCAAATAAGGTAGGAGGGGGCAAGGTGATTGAGTGCTTTAAAGCCAACAATAAGGAGTTTCTGTTTGATGTGGAGGTTGATGGGCAACCACTGGAGGTTCTTGAGGATTGGGGAAAACATGGACTGAATGATTTCATAGGAAAATTCTACCACCATAGTCCTTGATGATGATAATTTTAATAATGATAGGGAGTATTTGTTAATGCTTACTATGTGCTAAGCACCGTGGTAGATACAAGATAATCAGATTGGAAATAACCCTTGTCTCTCAAAGGACTCACAGTTGAAAGGAGAGGGAGAATGGGTATTTAATTCCCATTTTATGTGAGGAAACTGAGGCATGGAGAAGTGACGTGACTTGCCCAGCAGACAAATGCCTGAGCCAGTAATAGAATTAAGTTTTCCAAACTACCAGTCCTTCAGATTCCCAGTCCTATGCTCCTTCCACCAGGCCACATTTATTCCCCTTAATTAATCCCTTGGAAGTGCTGTGGAGAATAAATTCAAGAGCCTTGCTTCACATTTTTGGTGAGGAGGCTTACACAGGGCTGACGACTATAGTTATTCCTAAAAAACTCTCCACTTTCCAAATCCATAGTAAATGGTAGTCAAATACAGGTTACCACTGGTCTCCAGGCTGTGTGTGGGAGGTTGAATTAAAAGTCTTATTAAGTCAAAAGATGTCTTATCAAACCTGCTGAAACCTGATTTTATTACTTCAGTCTGCCACTATGTTTTTGTGATTTTTTTTTTTTAGTAAATAGATTTAGCCTGTCAATTTTCCAGGCTTGCTGTGCCACCAGCATATATGGACCGCTGAGGCCAGGGTGGGAATTGTGGTGATAAATTTTATTAGTGACTGGTAATTGAATTGAACAGGTTTACATTTGAATAGATTTACTGCATCATGATATCCAGCTCACTGCACAAGACCAAAATCCCTATCTATCCATAAAGCCACATTTAAAACAGTATCCTTCTCCAGATATGGGAATCAAGTTAAATGTCAAGAAGCTGGAAGAATGTAATTATAAATGTCTATGCAAAGTATAATGCAATAGTATACTGGGTTTTACAAAACCTGAGAAAAGAACAGAAGAGTAAACAGGGTTCATTCCTGAAATTATCAATGACCTGGGTCCTGTGGGATGGAAAAAGCAATTCAACTTTTGTAAGGCATAGACAAAAGGAGCTAATTTTTTTTCATAACTTCTCAAACTAAAGTACAAAGAGCTCAATTAAAATAGTAGCAAATGTAGGGGAAAAACAGAATGTATGTGAATACTAAAGTTGTAATTGTGGTGATTGGAAATGCAGCCAAACACACCTGGGGTTTTTCTTGAGCTTTTTTCAGTAGGAATCATGCCAGAAAGAAGGTTTTCTCAGGGTGTTCCTGGTGTCTTCAGGGGCATGGCAGGTAAGATGCACATGGTCCCTTCATCCAGAAATCAAGTATTTATAAGCAAGCGATCCTTCCACCAAAGTGAAAACACTTACCACGGCCTCCTGTCTTTTCTGATTTCCTGCAATTCCTTGGAGATTCCCCAGCCTCCCAACCTCCACCTTCCCAAGAAAAAACTGGAGATCCTGGAGAAAAAAAGCCTTACCTTCTTTCAGCATGCCTACTTTTAGACACTTCATGAAGCGGCAGGCCTGGCAGGATTTGCGTCTGCGCTTTGTGATTTCACATTCATTTGTGGCTGGACAGCTGTATTCAATGTTACCTATGGCACACATTTGGAGAAAAGAAACTATGGGTCAGAGAAATTCAGGTTAGAAACATTCCATGTAGATGACACTAATACTACCTCAGAATTAACTGAATCAAGAAGAATCTATGAAATGACTAAAATGAAACAACTTACAAACAACAGATTTTACTAAAACTGGTGTATGGTGGAAGAGAAAAAAATCATTTGCTGGGATTTATGAAGTTATCTGTTCCAAGGGACTAAGGAAAATGAGAATCATGCTCATAGTCTGGATTAAAAAGTGAAAACTCCAGGTCTATAGAACAAGTATTATACCTTTGGGAATACTAAAATGCTAAATATTAAACTGTTTTTCCATGGCACTGATAAGTCTGGAAGGGAGGTACAGATGGCATATATTATTTCCCTCTCTACCATATCACTTATAGATTTGAGACCATACCTACTAAGAACTCAGGTTCTCACTCACCCCCGTCCCACAACACTTATATACATACTCTTACACTTGGTTGCTCCCCTCACCTGCTAATTTTTTAAATGCCTATTCCCTGCTACATTGTAAGCTCCATGAGGGCAAAGTTCATGGCTATTTAACTCTAGTGTACTTGCCCAAATAGTGCAGTGCTCTGCACAGCTTACTCTCTAATCAATAAATACCACTGATTGATTGAAGGAAGATTAGGGAGGGTTTTTTTTTTAAAGTAGGAATCATGCCAGAAAGAAGGTTTTCTCAGGATGTTCCTGGTGTCGTCAGGGGCATGGCAGGGTTTTTTTTTTTTGAAAGCACCTACAAAGCCCAGCTGAAAATACTCAATTTTGCTAAAGGACAAAAAAAGTTCTCAAATTACTTATCCCATTAGAAATGCTACTATACTGATGGCTGTATCTGTTAGTGGAAAGTGATCGAGATCATATGCATAAATATTTATGTTAGAGGATTTCAATATATTCTTTCATCTGTACCTTATCAGTTGCATTTAACAGGAAAGAGTATGTGATGGTTTACAGCTTTGTAAAGAAACTGCTTTGAAAATAAAGCATCTTTTCTGCGGGCTCTGTCACATCCTACTTTAAAGGTCTTCCGTTATTCTCTAACCCTTTCCCCCTGTGATTAAGTGCATTAGTATCTTAATGAAAATGCATTCTGTTTATTGCCCTCTTGGGAAGTGGGAGGTCAGCACACCAAATGCATAAATTGTCATCAGAGACAGTCTGAGCATAATTGCAATTTTGCTGCTCCACGTTTGCAGCACTCAGGGTCCGTCAGAGTCCCCTGAAACCCTGAAACCTGTGCAGATTCTAGTAATTAGCATAGAGTCTGCCTGGGACTACAGCATTGATGAAATATTTCAGAGTTAATCACACTTTGTAAACACTGATTTATATTGACTACCTTTCTCCAGACTGATGTCTCCTCATTAAATATCACATTAGTGGATTGCAGGATTGCACAAAGACTCCAATGCTCAGCAACTGCTAATTCAACAGGAAGTAATACTTAAACCACTTATACCTATTGAAAATTGGTTAAGTGTTCATGATAAAGAGGTCTGCTCAGTGTAAAGTATGGGAGATAAACCCATCAAAAATCTTTCGGTAAATTAGCATTATAATTCAATGCATTTACACCGATAAACCTTTCATTGTGAATGCCTAGTAATAATAACAAATTCAACAATAAATAATAAGAACCAGCAGCACCTGTTTCAAGGATGGGCTGGCTTTGTTCCTGAAGGAATTGAAGACATGGCTGAAGGAACAAAGCTCTTGAGTCAAAAATTTGAAAAGCAGGAACCTTCTTCTACAATAAAAAGTCTCTTCCTAAAGAAATTCCCTTTACCCCAAGTGTTGCTGGGGTTGCTCATGAACCAGAGGAACCACCAAGTTCTGTCAGATCACATACAGGAAACACCCCTCTTACCCACTTTTCTAGAGGTTGAAGAGAAAGTTTTGCAGTGAGAAACTGTCAGTTGAGAATAAATGTAATCATGGTACCATCCCTTTAGGGACCCAGGAATAATAAACTTCCTTTAAAGTAATTAGACAAGCTCTAATTCTTACTCCCTTATATTTTAGGTTTCTAACCATTCCATTTTATGAATTGTTTGGTATCAGTACGTATACTCAACTGATGGCCATTCCCCAGGAGGGGAGAGGAAGACTGTTAGTAGCTCTACATTGCTTGTCTTAATTTACAAAATTCCTGTGGAGTGAAGGGGTAGGATGGATCCACCAGAGCTCCCAGGAAACAAATACAACTGGGGAGGTCTTGGGGAGACTATTCCTAAGTGAAAGTTTACACCTGTTCTCTCTCCTACTTGGTCTGTAAGCCCAATGTGGGTCAAGGGCTGTGTACAATCTGATGAACTTAGTGTTTTTAAAAGTGTAGGACACATAGTAATTGCTTAAGTACCATGATTATTTACCTTAAGTGCTTAATTACCATGATTTTGCAAGAAAACCAACCTAATACTTCTTGATGGTATTTGGTAAGTGCTTTCCGATTCATTCTTACTAATTTACAACAATAATCCTCAGTTAGTAGTAGTAATGACAATAAGATTTATTAAACATTTACTACATGCCAAGCACTGTACTATGCACTGGGGTTGATTCAATACAATCAGATCAGATATAGTCTCTGTCCCATATGGGGATCATAGCTTAAGGAGGTCACTGGTTTGGAGTCAGAGGTCATGGGTTCGAATTCCAGCTCTGCCACATGTCTGCTGTGCAACCTTGGGCAAGTCACTTAACTTCTCTGAGCCTCAGTTACCTCATCTGTAAAATGGGGGTGAAGACTGTGAGCCCCACATGGGACAACTTGATCACCTCGTATCCCCCCAGTGCTTAGAACAGTGCTCTGCACATAGTAAGTGCTTAACAAATGCCATTATTATTATTATTATTATTATTAGGATAGTGCTTGACACATAGTAAGTGCTTAACAAATACCAGATATTATTATTAAAGAGGATGGAAGCTATCTTCAATTGTCAATTCCCTTGGAGAACTAAACAAGAGGAAAATACATTTGAACTATCACCTTTTCTGAGGTTTTAAAAACAGGATCAAGTCTCCATTTGGGCCTGTTTGATGACAAGGGGACAGAACAGAAGAATTCTTACAGTCAGTTCCTGCCTGAAAATTCCATGAGTATAATGACCAAAAACTGGGTACACACTCCAAAAACTACAGTGCTTTCTATATAGAACTATGGAACAAGGGCACAGATCCTATAAAACCATGAATGTTTCTGCAAATAATGAACTATGAATGAAGGGAAACCACCTTAGGCTTGTTTTTGGGGAAAGAATATATTTCTACTTTGCTTAGAACAGTTTAGTACTAATTATTCAATTTAGCTCAAATTTATTGAGTTCAGCCAATTATAAGATGGGTTCAATTTGCTTGTTTTACCCTTCAACCCTCTATCAACCCAGGAAACATTCTTCCAGTAGCAACCATCTGGATTGGTAACACTGGATAATATTTTGAACGATGAATAGGTTACTGTTTATAGAATACAGTTTTCATTTCAGACCTGGATTTGGGGGATTATACTTTATCATTTTCTGGCACTGAACTGTTAGAAGACATTAGAGGCTCAAAGGGACAGCTGCTGCTGACACAACTGGAGGTTGCTTAATTCTGTCAACAGCTAAAGGGTTCGGTCTACTGCACAAGGAGCAAAATCAACAAGGCAGCTCAGAGTTGACAAAAATGAGAACAATTTCTATCCCCCAGAAAGAACATCCTGGCTCTGCTGGCTTGAGTCTTTTGTACAGCTAGTTTGCAGCCAACATAATTTTCATTCTTAGCCTTGAATATTTTTCCACTAGTTGGGGGAACTGAGTAACAAGGTTTCTGTAAAACTTCTGCATGAAGTGCAAGTGAATATTATTATTATTATTATTATTATTATTATATTTAAGTGCTTACTATGTGTCTGGCACTGTCCTAAGCACTGGGGTAGGGTAGTGAAAGGGTTGAAGGAATTTGCATGCTGACAAGATAAAAAGCATACATTAAATCCTTACTCCCCACATCCAGGGCTTGCACTGTTAAGTGTACCTGGATCTATCCTGAGCCTTCCAAACGGGGAGAGATCAGGGTTTTAAAAAGCTACTTCAAAGCATGAGGATTTCTCAATTGCTCTAATTGTATTAACTACGACAAATAGCTTGAAATGACCCCACTGGGCCTTCACAGGTTTATCCATTTGTTTTTAAATATTAAGTGATTCTAAAATAATTGTATTTGCGCTTGGGTGAACAATTACAGATTATTAAAAGCATGCAGACAATATTAGGCAGTGTGTTTGGTTTAAATGCCATGAATCATACAATCTCTCCATTAGTGGCAGCCAATGCACACTTCTCTGCAGTGGTATGGGGCTTAGAGAGCTTGATTGCTGTAAATAAGTGAAGTGCAGGACAGGAAAGGAGCAGTGAGGAATATGATGTAAGAACCAGGTTCTCCTGCCTTACACAGTTCTTTCTCTTCTTAGCTTTCTCAAATTCTCTTTCTACTCCTTGAAAATATTAATAGATCTACAACAAAAAATAGCTGGTAAAGTCTTGCCATATTTAGAGCCTCACAACAAAACGGATGTTCAAAAACTGCAAACCTTGCACAAAGTTTCCTTTTGCCACAACAGCAGTTTTGGCAACTAAAAGTTGTGGCAGTTTCGCAACTAAAGGTGGGAAAAAAGAAGCCTCGATTACCTAAGTGGATACAGACAACCCCAAGACTAGCTTAGATTGTCCTGGGCCTTGGTTGAACAATGACAGAAGCAGGTCGTGCTGGCGCAGGTTTTCCACTGAATTTCCAAGAACTTTTTTGTGGAAAAACACAGAATCAGGCACGTGGACTCAAGTGATCAAAAATCCACCCATTAGCTGATAGAATTTATAAAACACTCTATAGTAATGAACAGATAAAATATTGATGTAGTAGATACTGTGGAAGGGTGGGCAGAGAGTGGGCTACATTAGAAATACTAATGAAAAGAAGAAAAGGGTTTTTTATGTTTAGTATTAAAGGGGGTCTGGAAGGGAAATAGCTTGCCATCAACTCTAGTCAGGCTGAAGGAGATTAGTTTCTTCTGAAAAATAGAAGGCCCATGAATGGACAGGGTAAGGCCAAGGTCATTCTGGCCCAGGAGGATCCTGAGAAAATTTTGAAAGCAAAAGGATGTCTGTACACACTGATGCGGTCTGCATTTGCTTCTGATGCAAACCCAGAAATAGGAGACAAAGTCTCTCTGTCTCTGTCTGTCTGTCTCTCTCTCTCACACACACACACACAAAGAGAGAGAGAGAGAGAGAAAGAGAGAGAGAGAGAGAGAGAGAGAGAAACAATTTAGATTAGTGGAAAGTACAAGCCTGAAAGTCAGAGAACCTGGGTTCTAATCCCAGTTCCACCACTTGTACATTGTGACTGTGGGCAAGTCACAACTTCACTATGCATCAGTTACCTCATCTGTAAAATCAGAATTAAAGCTGTGAGCCCCATATGGAACATGGACTGTGTCCAACCTGATTAGCTTTTCTCAACCCCAGTGTTTACTACAGTGCCTGATACACAGTAAGCTCTTAAATGCCATTAAAAAAGAGAGAGGGAAGTACATGCAAAGATGGAAGGGATGGAAAAAATGCAGAGAAAGGAAACGGGGTGACAGACATCAGAGTCTTAGAATTGGACATTCTGATTGCCTTCTGTATGGGATTCACTGACCCACAGCAGCAACAGCCAGTGGAAGAAGCAACTGAGCAGTGACTCTTCCTCCACTGCTCATTTGTGGTTGCCCGCAAGAAGCTTTCATGGCCATTAGCCCTGCTCCCTGGATTTTCCACTGTGGGCATCCTTGGTTCACTTCCTGTCGTACCAAAAAGTCCCAGGAAGCAGACTACAGACCGAAAACCAAAGCAGAAACAGCTATGAGTGGCAGAGTTGCAGGGCAGTGACTGCCACTCACTTTTGCTGCTGAATTACTATAACGCCCTGCTGTGGGCTTTCCACAGCAGCTCTTGGCATCTTGGCCAAAGGCAGGGCTCTGCTACCCACTTGGTGAGTGGCAGGACCTGGAATGAAATTTGGGCACATTCTTCATAATGCAAGATGTCAGAATAATTTATTCAGTAGCCACTGGAGTGAGGGGCAATTCGTTTCTCCGCAAGTACAAGTATACATGTTTCATGAAAAAGAGGACTTCTGAAGAATGCTGTCTACATTTACTTACAATTTGATGTTCTTTACAAGGGTCATACATGTGTCATTCTAGCACCTGGCTTCTAAAAGCATACATGACACATGGATCACACTAGGTGTTGGGTGGGTGCTTTCTTAATATAGCACCTAGCACTGTGTGTGCACTTACAAATATTAAATTATTGACACAAAAAGGAGAAAGCTCAAAGCCATTCACAGCCTCATTTGACCTCAATCAGTTCCACTAATAAACATTGATCAATATGTAATACTTCACTCAGTTTGCCACTTTTAAGCAACCACAAGAGATTTTTTTTTAAGTTGCAATAAAGTTCCAAGCATGGAAAATACTCCTGCTGGTCAGACCCCGCCCTACCTCCTTCCCCTCCCCATACCACTTGTATATATTTGTACAGATTTATTACTCTATTTTACTTGTACATATTTACTATTCTATTTCTTTTGTTAATGATGTGCACATAGCTATAATTCTATTTGTTCTGATGACTTTGACACCTGTCTACATGTTTTCTTTTGTCATCTGTCTCCCCCTTCTAGACTGTGAGCCTGTTGTTGGCTAGGGACTGTCTCTATATGTTGCCGACTTGTACTTCCCAAGTGCTGAGTACAGAGCTCTGCAGAGTAAGCACTTAATAAATACGACAGTGAATGAACAAGAAATTTTCATTTATCTAAAACATTTCTCCAGAGAAAAGGCTGCAGAATTTCAGACCGCTACACTTGCTCCCAAATAGGGTATGAACTGTGGATTTCCTAGGCAGTGGATCCGGCCTGCTATCCTTGCTCTAATAAAAGCTTTTTCCTGTTTGGTGCATGTGGAGTCATAGACCACACTCTGTGCGACAAGATGAAAATAGTCGCCTTTGAACGAGAATGATTAACTCCCCCTGGACTTAAGTTGTCCCCTACCAGACTCAAGTTTTCCCACCGGCATTCAGCTTAAATGAGCAAAGGTAAATGTTTCCCTTCCCCACTGTCATACCTGTGCTATTCATGTCCACGGAACTCCGGCGGCTGTTCCCTCCCAACCTGCTGCCTGCCTGAACCAGTTTCAAAGGACCCTGGACCTTGCTGGAATCACCAGACCAGAGTGCCAAGCAACTCCAAAATGCCAGCGAGAGGGAGGCAACAGAAAATGAAGAGAGTACTACAGAATTGTCTGAAAAAGCAGAGAACGAAATCTAGAGACCAGAGGAGGAGAGGAAGTTGTGTTTGTAGAGAGAATGCTATGTGGATAAAGAGAGCTATTTATGAGAGGAGGAGACACAGGAATGGGTTGAAAAGGAGAGATTAGAGGCTATCCTTACAGACATGGAGACAATGCTGTTTGAAGGGGGAATAGTTTAAACAAAAAAAGATTGGGTCAGGGTATTATATTCTATCTACAAGGGAGGGGTGCCCAAATCTGAATCACTGTCAGCAATCTTTCAGTCCCTTCCAACTAATTTGATATTCCCTTGCAAGTTGCCATCACTGAGTCTCATTTTGGAAACAAAAGGTGGTTTGATGTAAATGTATATTAAGTGCAAAAGCAAAGAAACTTTAGGAAAGAAGACTGTCTTAAGCCAAAGAAGAAAAGGGGTTGAGGTGGGCTGGGGGGCAAGACCAGCTCCCTTTTTATGCTGATTTTGGCATCTTCAGCATTTGAACAGGGCTAACTACCAAATTCTCCCAGGTGTCTTTGAAAGAGTGCACTGATTTTCCCATCCCAATTTTTAAGTACAGTATGTTTCCCCACCAACACCACTCCCTGACAACAAATTCCTACTATCATCACCACCAAAGGATGGAGACATTGTTACCAATGATATGCTGAAATCCAGCATCGTTATAGGGCTACAACTACTTTCAGGTTCTAATGACCTGTCAAAACCAATTATGTTCAATTATAGGAAGGTAAAGGGTAAGGCTTCCAAGAGGTTAAGTCTCAAACAAGCCTGTTTCAATATAATGTTTAAAGACCAGCCTTGCAGAAATTCAGAAAATGTTTTAGGCTTCTCATACTCTACCTACAGACCAAGTGCCAGTCAGATTAAACTCACTGAAATCCCCATTGGTTTAGGCCTTACTCCTTCTCTTCGGTGTTCCCGGCCTTTACCAATATCTTACCAAGCCACCTTCTCTGCACCCCACAATCTCAATGTCCACAGCCATCTCAACCAATCAATGTTTTTTACTTAGTGCTTAACAGATGCTGAGCACTGTACTAAGTGCTTGGTTAAGTATAATTCAATAGAGTAAGTAGACATGTTCCCTGTCCATCTCCTTCTTCCAACAATATTCCTGGATCTTTCCCTTTCACCAGTTCCTCCAGGGCCTGTTCCTTTGTACCTTGATTGTGATCCCCATGTGGAACAGGGACTAAGTCCCAACTAATACCTTTGTATCTACCCAGAGCTTAGAACAGTGTTTGGCAAATAATAAGTGCTTAACAAATACCGTAATTATTATTATTCCCTGCATGGATTTGGAATGATAGAGCTGGAAAAGCAGATTACCCACAAATCCATTAACACATTCTCTCTCTCTCTTCCTCCTCATCATCGGTATTTATTCAGGACCTAAAATCCGCTAAAATCCACCCTTTCCTCTCCATCCAAACTGCTACCATGCATATCCAAGCATTCTGCCTTGACTACTGCATCTGCCACCTTGCTGACCTCCATGACTCCTGCCTCTCCCAACTCTGGTCCACAGTTACCTCTGTTGCAAGGATCATTTTTATATATGAAAAACAAAGTTGTGTCAAAAAGTCCTCTTCTCCCTAGCTTCCTCTCTCTTCTGCACAGTCTATGCACTTGGATCTGTGACCTTTAACACTTGTTTTTTGCCCCACCCTCAGCCACTCAGCACTTATGTACATATCTATAAATTATAAATAAATTATTTATATTAATGCTTATCAACCCCTCTAGACTGTAAGCTTGTTGTGGGCAGGGAACGTACCTACCTACTCTGTCGTACTGTACTCTTCCAAGCACTTCATACAGTGCTCAGCACACAGTAAGCGTTCAGTAAATACTGTTGATGATGATGACCTGTGTGCAGAGCACATTACCAGGGGCTTAGGATATGACTGTGAGCCCACTGTTGGGTAGGGACTGTCTCTATATATTGCCAACTTGTACTTCCCAAGCGCTTAGTATAGTGCTCTGCACACAGTAAGCGCTCAATAAATACGATTGATGATGATGATGATGATGATATGATAAAAAGTAGCAGACATAGTCCCTTCTCTTCAGGGGCCTTCAGGGGCCTTCAAGTTCATTGCGAGACAGGAAGATCTAGATAGTATACATTCCATGGGAAGAAATGGCAAAACAGTTGACAAAAGCAGAATAAGCAAAAAAGTGAATATGTAAGCAGCATACAAGTAAATCCAAGCAACTGCAAAGGCTCCCTCCTGGAGAGGGTGGGGTTTTTGGAAGGCTTATAATATTGGCAGATTTGAAGAGTGAGAGCTTCAGGCGAAAGAGTATGACTAATGGTGTCAAAGCCAGGACAGTCAAGGGCAAGGTACGGTCACGGGAATAGCTTGGGAGCAAAGAGTGAGAGCTATGGAGAAGCTGAAAATGAGCAGCAATTCAATGCTCGGGAGTTTCTATTTTAGCAGCAATGGTAGCCTTTGGAAGTATTTGAGGCAGGAAATGATCCAGGTAACATAGTGTACCATTGACTGAAGAGGGCAGAAGATGAAAACAGGGATACCAGTAGAAAGCCTGATATTAGATGAGAATACAGATTTGAAAGGAGAACATCTAACATTAAAAATGTTACTAAATTCTTCAGTTCTGCATAGCTTACTTTGAATTACTGAGGAAAATGTTTCATCATAATATACTGTAATTCATTTTATACAGTAAAGAAATCTAGGTGCTGGAACACCTTATTTGCTACTATTCTTTCCAACTAAACGGCTGAAAATGAATAGGGAGAGATGGAGAACTTCTGGGGTTTAGAGGAATATCAGTTATGCAGGTTAGCCAAGTGAAAATTAACTCAATCACTCTTGGCATGAGCACTTAAAAATAAAAGTTCACTGTATAGTAGTCCATTTGTCCAAAAAGGAACAACTGCCTCTCCCCAGTGAGGTGAAGGTCATAATTACAGCAGAGTCTTAGAAAGATTCCGAGTTTATGAAACTTACTCTACCTTTGATTTAATTCCTTCATTATCTAGGATTGGGAAATAATTCTTAAGAATTGGCCCAATCCCACCTGAGTAAGAGTTCAAATGATGCAGGCCTGGTCTTAATTGTTTTGAAAAATATTTATCTAGTTTGTTTTGACATGCATTAATGGAACTGAAACCTTGGGATATAAAGGACAGATATTAACAATAAATACCATATGTTAATATATGTAACATCCTATTATATTCAGTGACAATGTGGTGGGAATCCTGAAAGTTTATTGCGCTTTTCTTTCCTTGAAGAAAGGTCATGTCCTTGACAACTGAGAAACATATAATTTAACCTCTGAAAGCCAGCTATGCTTGCATGCAACCAAGACCAAACTCGGTTTTCTGTTCTAAATGTCACTTTATCTTAATTTACATAACTACTTTTGCTATTCTGATTAACTTGCTGATTAAATTAAAATACTATAAAAAACGGTTTACTGTACAGTGTGCCCAGATTTGCAGACCAACTGGCCTGACAATCAGTAACCACTGGGGTGAAGCTTATTTTTTTTTAATGGTAACTATTAAGCGCTTACTCTGTGCCAGGCACTATACTAAGCAATGGGATAGATACAAGTTAATCAGGCTGGACACGGTCCCTATCCCACACAGGGCTCACAGTCTTAATCCCCATTTTACAGATGACGTAACTGAGGCATAGAGAAGTTAAGTGGCTTGTCCAAGGTCACACAGCAGACAAGTGGTAGAGCCAAGATTAGAACCAGGTCCTTCTGACTCCCAGGCCAGATAACTTGGAGGTGTTCAATAAATAAGATATGCCTTTCGGGTTGTCCGCTGAAATCTGAGTAATTGCCTTTCGATATTGCAACACTGCATTTGGTTTAGCATAGAATTCTCACTACTTTTGATAGGCTCTAGATATGTGTTCTATTATTAGATTTTAGATATACATTTTACCAAGAATTCAGTTCAAAACTTTATCTCTAATGAATAGGATAAACTCTCAAGTTGAATTTAGAGCCAAAATCTGCCATTTGCCAATGCACATGCCCTTCACTGAAGTCAAGTGAAGAAGAATACCAGAACTGATTGGGTTGAAAGAACTCTTATGTAAGTCCTGGAAGGACTTGTTTCCTTATAACTAGGGGAGGTTAACAAGAGAATCTCCTTCCCCAAAAAGCTATAACAATGGGGCAGACAACTACTCAGTGCGGATGGTTTAAATGTGAATGTAAACCTGACCGTTTGACCCCTTGAGGCTCCAGCTTTGATCATTTTATAATGTTTGAAACTCACTGTTCCTATCACTCACCGAAAGGACTGTCACTGTGAGCATTTAGCCACTTGGAGGAGATCGTTCCAGTATTACTTGTAATTACTTTTTTAATTATTACATTCCACTTTCACGACTTAATCCCTTTATTTGCCTCACTGTATTTTTTGGGCTAAGGATTATAGGGCCATTCTGTAGCTAGCAGGATGGCCCTGGTGAAATCTCTGCCCAGCTGCCGGTTGTATATCTAGCCAGGTGGGTGAGTTTAGAGAGCTAATCTCAACAGTGACATCTTTGTCTCAGTCTTTCAATCCCAGAAACTTCTTGTCTGTGGGCGTGGAGTGAGTATTCATGAACCCAATTCATGAATGCCTGAATTGTACACCATACTCAGCAAAAACTTTTGGTAGGATTTCAACACACTGTATTTTTGTAAATAGTGCTAATCATTACATTTCAGCTTTACCATCATCGAACAGAAATCTAATTTGAATAAACTAGCCAAATGTCAGTATATTTAAAGAGTGGAAAGTATTAATACCAAATCTATATCCAAAGATATTCCTTTGAGGGGAAGTAAGCACTCATAAATATCAATGACTTGAAATAATCATTTATGAAATGCAAGCATCTGTGCATTACAGGTGTAAAATGAAGTAGCATGGCCTAGTAGAAGGAGGCCATCTGGGAGTCAAAGGACCAGGGTTTTAATTTCAACTATGCCACTTACCTGCTGTGTGACCTTGGGCAAGTCACTTAACTTCTCTGTGCCTCAGGTTCCTCATCTGTCAAAAGGGAGTAAATACCTGTTTTCCCTCCCCCTTAAATAATGAACCTCATGTGGGACACGGACTGTGTCCGACCTGATGAATTTGTATCTACCCTAGCACTTAAACTAGCGCTTGATACATAGTAAGTGCTTAACAAAAATCATAACTATTGTTATTAGTTATTATTGTTGGATCAGACCACTGGTCCACCTTGGCCAGTATCTTGCCCTTAATGGTAGCCCCTGGATGCTTAAAGGAACAATATGATGAGTAATCCCCAGCATTTTGGTCACATCACTTTAATTGTCATCTAAGGATCAATTTGTATGGGTTCTTTATAATTGATTTCAATTGAACTGCTTACATTGCTTATCAATTGCATTATATTGCTTATCATTAAAATCTGTGCTCTTACTCATTTACATATATATTTGATAGTTTATGTCTACTGTCCTCCATCATTGGATGTTAAACACAGTTTTACTTCTGTGTATATTCTCAAATGCCTAAATCAGCGCTCCTAAAGATCACAACTCCTCCAAGAGGCCTTCCCTGAGTAAACCTTCATATACTCTACTCACTCTCCCTTCTGTGTCCCCTATGCACTTGGATCTGAAACTCCTAGGCCCCTAAGCCCACCCTCTGCTATTTCCCCTATCTGTAATTTATTTTGATTTCTGCATCCCCTTCTAAACAATAAGCTCCTTGTGGGCATGGATCAATTTAACCAACTCTATTGTACCGAAAAGCAGTGTAGCCTAGTGGAATGAATATGGACCTGGGAGTAAGAGGACCCGAGTCCTAAACCCTTCTCCACCATTTGCCTGCTGTGTGACCTTGGTCAAGTCACAACTTCTCTGTGCCTCAATTCCCTCATCAAAAAATGGGGAGTCATTTTTTCTTTTCTCCCTCCTGTTTAGCCTGTGGTCCCTTTGACAGGGAATGTGTCCAACTTGATTAGCTTGTATCCACCCCAGTGTTTAGTTCAGTGCTTGGCACCTTGTAAGAGTTTGAATACCGCCACAATTATTGCAGTCCCCCAAATGCTTAGTAGAGTGTTCTGGGCTCAGTAGGCACTCAATAAAGAACCATGACTGACTCTGTACACATATGCACACATAATGTAAAATGGCTTGACAGGGTGACCTAACTATGACTTTTGTTTTATCTTCTATTGCCTGTCTGATGATGCCTTTACACAATAAGTCTAGAGTCTTCATATTGATTTCATTACATGTGTAACCCATTATCCCCATGGCTCCCTGATTAATACTTTGCGATCAGTGGGAGCTCAATAAATTCTGTAGACTGATTCTCCCTCTGCTTAGGGGCTAAACTTGGAAGGGAGAGAGATATCCATCAAACATCCAATTTTGCAATGAAGTCATTTTCAGGAAATCCCCATTGGGAAGTCCATTTTGAATTATCTAGGTCCAACATGATGGTCCATGATAAGATCATGAATATGAGAATTACGCCCTATGGAGCAGAAGGAACAACAACAAAAAAGCTCTACCCGGCCTGCCACAGGAGTGTCCCTGTCACCAAGGGCAATAAAGAAAACACACAAAAACCCCCCACTAACCTTGAATTGTCCTCTTAAAGAAGGCCTTGCAGGCTTCACACGAAGCTACCCCATAGTGGTACCCAGAAGCAATGTCACCACAAACTAAACACAGTCTCTTGGGCATCGAGTTGAGCATATATTCACACTTGGTCTGTGAATCTTCGGCAATAGTACTGGAGCAATCGTCATATCTTTTCCTGACGGGCCCATTGCCTCCCAGGACTGGGGCAGAGGGGTAGAGGGGAGGTGAGTCAAGTCCATTCTGATGACCATTCATGGTTGAACTGTAGCTCCCGCTGGCGTCCGACGAGCCACCGGGGCTGTGATGGTTGATGCTGTCTGTTAAGGAGGCAGGGCTTGAGGGTTCCGTCTTGATGTATGACGAACAGCTGGAATCAATGTGTCGATCTTTGCTTGACATTCTGCAGAGAAGCCTGCAGTGTGCGGGTCAGAGGAAGAGAAAGGAGAGGGGAAGATAAAAGGGTGTGTGGGTGTGTAGAGAGAGAGAGAGAAAGAGAAAGAAAATAGGGAAGGAGAAAGGGAGAGAAAGAAGAATTCATGTATTAAAGACATTACTCTTGGCATTTCTTGTAAATTTAGGGACTACACATCATTCATCCACTCATTAGTCAATCCCTCTTGTTCAACATGAAGGTAAATCAGCATAAGGGCATGACAGAGTTTCAAAGCTCCACCCAGCTGTAAACAAGAACTTTAAAGAACCCCAATACAATTTTCTTTTCCCTCTCCCCCCCCCCCCCCCCCCACTTTTAAATTAAGGCTCCCAAATTTAAATTTGCCAGCCAAGGAGTCGGTGATTTTCAAAGTCAGTTTCATTCCAATAATTTTCTTTATTTCCACCACATTTTCCCCCCTCTATGAAGCTGCCTACATTACCAACAGATGAAAACTTTGTATTCTTGAGCCTGAGTGAGATGATTGCTCTGCTTAGTAATTACTGTTTGTCAGCATGCTACCATAAACATAACTGTATGCTTTATTGATCTGCCTTGGAAACAAAGGAAAAACATCCTCCAAATACTTTGTTTCATATTAAAACTGCCTCATTGTATTCACTTAATAATGGAAATGTAGTCAAGTGCAAAGATGATGCAAAATTTCATATCAGGTAAAATTCTACATTTGTTTCATTCTGGTCAGGAAATGTGTCTACCAATTGTGTTACTGCACACAGTAAATGCTGAATATGATTGATCAAATGTCTACATTTGATAAAACATACCACAAAAATCTAAATGTAATGATTCACCAGCCTTTAGAACAAATATCTTTTAGTACTTATCCAGAGATCTCCAAGCGACTAACCAGAAATTATCCCTCCATTTTACCATGTCAAACAATCAAATCATATTTATCAAACGCTTATGGGTACAAGACAGCAGATGCAGAAGAGAAAGCGTAAACAATGTACTTAGCACTTGGGAGGGTACAATGTAACAACACAACAGAGTTGACAGACATGTTCCCTGCCCACAACAAGTTTACAGTCTGGAGGGAGAGATAGAAATGAATGTAAATAAATTAGTATGGATTTATACATAAGTGCCATGGAAATGAGTGATGGGTGAATAAATGGAGCAAATCCAAGTGCAAAGGTGACGCAGCAGGGAATGGGAGAAGAGGAAACGAGGACAGTCATGGAAGACCTCTTGGTGGATATGTGCCCTGATTAAGGCTTTGAAGGTGGGGAGAGTAAATTTCTGTCAGATATGAAGAGGGAAGGTGTTCCAGGCCAGAGGCAAACAGGTGGATGGGCAACCATTGGAGGTTTTTGAGGAGTGGGGAAACACTGACTGAACAGTGTTCAGTCAAAATGATCCGGACAGAAGAGTGAAGTTTAGGCTAAAATGTGAAGGGACAGGAGACGGGGAGGTCAGGAAGGATGCTGATGCAGTTTTCAAAGAATCACAGAATAATGTGCTTGTATTTACATGGTAGCAGTTTGAATGAAGAGGAAAGGATATATTTGAGCAGTGTTGAGAAGATAGAACCCACAGGATTTGGTGACAGACTATGTGAGTTGAATAAGAGAGAAAGAAGTACAGGATAATGATGCCAAGGCTATGGGCGTGTGAGACAGAAAGGAGGTGGTGCTGTCTACAGTGATGGGAAAGTCAGTTGGAGGGCAGGGAAGGTGGTAAGATGAGTTTTATAAATCTATTAGTGGTATTTATAATGTGTGCAGAGTTGGTAGAAATGATCTCTGATCTCAAGAAGCTTACAGTCAAATGAGAGAGACTGTACAGTGTTCAGCACATTGTATCATCATTATCAATCGTATTTATTAAGTGCTTACTATGTGCAGAGCACTGTACTAAGCGCTTGGGAAGTACAAATTGGCAACATATAGAGACAGTCCCTACCCAACAGTGGGCTCACAGTCTAAAAGGGGGAGACAGAGAACAAAACCAAACATATTAACAAAATAAAATAAATAGGATAGATATGTACAAGTAAAATAAATATATAAATAGAGTAATAAATATGTACAAACATATATACATATATACAGGTGCTGTGGGGAAGGGAAGGAGGTAAGAGGGGGAGGATGGAGAGGGGGACGAGGGGGAGAGGAAGGAAGGGGCTCAGTCTGGGAAGGCCTCCTGGAGGAGGTGAGCTCTCAGCAGGGCCTTGAAGGGAGGAAGAGAGCTAGCTTGGCGGATGGGTAGAGGGAGGGCATTCCAGGCCCGGGGGATGACGTGGGCCATAGGCACTCAATTGTAGGCACTCAATAAAGAATATTAGCTTTGATTAAAGTCAAGTGGATCCAATGACCTTCCTGGGTTGAAATCTGCAGGATAGAAATCTGAAGACATTTAATCACTGCACAGATTCCTTCTTGGGATCTTTACCCTCTCCCATTTGTAGATTCCTAAAACTTCAGGCTTTAATTGAAGCTTCAATTTGGTGTGCACACTTAAAATATATTCCCTCTAGCTGTTTTTAGAGCCAAGTACCAAAAGGGGAGGAGAAGGAAGGGAAAGACTTGGAATGGATAGTATTTTTTTTAAAAGGAAAGCAATTCAAAGTCCCCATATAAACCAAGGAACTAGGAAGGTGAAACCCATGAAATTATCTTACTGCTTGTGTTGTCTTTTCCTCAAGAACTAGCAGAAGAAAAAATGTCCCTCTTGCCAGCCTGAACTAGTTCATCCTTTCCGTTCTGCATCTGCTGTCTTGTACCCGTCACTGTTAATGAGCACTGTAATTAATAGATAGCTCTCTCGTCTCTCTGCTTGCACTCTGGGCTAAGCACTTTTCTCAAGTCAACGTTTAAAAGAAAGCAGGTCGGCCCTGACTTACAGCAGCCCGGTGAATTCCTTTTAATTTAGAGCACTTACACCACCACTCCACTTATTACCTTATAATTACCAGACTGCTCTCACATACATTATGATCTTAGACTAGAGTTAGAAGTTATTAGGGTGCTAAAACATAGTTGCTCCCCTTCTCTCTCTAGGCACTGAATTTTCCACAGCTCCGATTAAAATTATCAATTAACTCTTTCAAAAATCTTCTCATGAAATAGGATTTTTTATGATTTTGCTGAGAAGTCCTTTTCTCATGTAACTTGGAACTTTCCTCTAGCTCCCCCCGGCATCAAAAGCTCAGGGCTGTAACAAGGAGTTTTATGATGTCATAAGAACTGGATTAGTGAATCTCCTAGCTCAGGGAATCATCTGTAATGAACTCCGATGTCACCGTTCCATTTTCAGGACAATCATTTGCCTACATTCCCTCATGTGACTAACTAGTTAGTTGCCCGATGCATGTGGTCACGTCCACTGAACAAATGGACCGCACCCCCTTGACACTGCCAAAACCATAACACTGGCTCAAAACCTTGCAAGAGCCTGTGCTGTAGGACGCAACCTAAGTAGGTTAAAGCTGGTATTGTGGTGCTTTTGAAGTGGTGGTATCTGGGTTTAATCGGAGTCTGGTTGCTTTCAGCAACAGCTCACACAGGGCAAATTAGATCAGGGCATATTTGGAGGACAGACTCTGTTCAAACATTAACCACTGTCTACCAGGAGAAAACAGTGGGTTATGCATCCAGTTTTGGCAGGGGGGAGTGAGGGGAAGAGCCTATCTTCTCACCCCAAACAGCAGTGCCCTATTTATGTGCGTGCATTATTGATCAATTGTACTTATAGAGTGCTTATTGTGTGCAGTGCACTCTATTAAGTAGTTGGGAGAGTACAGTATAACAGATTTAGTATATATATATATATATATATATATATATATATGTGTGTGTGTTTGTACATATTTATTACTCTATTTATTTATTTATTTTATTTGTACATATCTATTCTATTTATTTTATTTTGTTAGTATGTTTGGTTTTGTTCTCTGTCTCTCGCTTTTAGACTGTGAGCCCACTGTTGGGTAGGGACTGTCTCTATATGTTGCCAATTTGTACTTTCCAAGCGCTTAGTACAGTGCTCTGCACATAGTAAGTGCTCAATAAATACGATTGATGATGATGATTAAGTAGACATGCCCTGCCCACAAGGAGCTTACAGTTTAGCTTACAGCTGTACAGACTTTTACACCACACCTGTTGCTTCTACATTTCAGGCACTGCCTCGATGCCTTGCCTCAGCCTGCAAGGAGCTGAAGGAGACAACCACACCTGCTACAGACTGGCTCCCTTTGGAGCCACCTTCCCCCATGTTTGGAATAAAGACTAAGTGAAATCTCAGTAATAGCGTATTTGTCTCCTAATTACTACTTAGCTCATTACACCACAGAGTTCCTAGACACTATTACATTATATTCTAAAACTACAGTTGGATCTTAATTCTCTCTCTGTCTCTGAAATTCTACAGCTCTATTATTCAAGCCTGAAATATTCACAACTATCTATAAATTCAATTGTCAGCTGGTGGATTTTATTCTAGACCTCACTTCAATCTAAAATTAGAGGCACTAAAATTCACATTAACTCTAAAAGGAATATAGTGAATAAGACTTTATTTCAAAAGAACACCTTTTTGTCAGAAAGAGCCATTTTCAAGATGATGGCTTTATCTAGTCAATGAGAATAAACCCAATTCCACAATTTGCCGTTAATGCAGAAATTTTTAGGTCACATTGGATTAATAATAATCTAAATTTAGTCAAGGAATATGAATTGAAATAGCAGATGCCCCATAAATGTGAGTAGTATTTACTTTTATAACTTGATCAAGTTTTTTTTCATTACTACGAGTTTACATTTATGAGGACAAACTCACGCCCCTTATGGGCCATGTTTTCAGAAAGATCTCATGAACCTATGTGGAGTTTAATAAAGGGAAGCAGGAAATTTTCCCCACGCTTAGCCTGTAAGCAAGCTCTAAATGATACAATGGGAGTGACACTTCAGCTGAGTGCAGTACGGCCCCGAGAGAAAGCAATGGGGCAACTTCAAATGGCTAATAAAAATGAAACAACTTCAGGCAGAGCAAATCTTGCTTCCTGCAACTTCACCATGTGAGAATCTGTGATGTGAGGCTCTGGGAAGGTTAATTCTCTGATATGAGAAATTCAAAGCTGGAGAGAAAACCTTTCTATTAATGAACTATAGTTTTAAAATAGCTAAGCACACACACATATATGTATATGCACATGCAAGATATATTTCTGCCACTGAGTACTTTATAAATGTGGGAAAGCATTTTCTTTTTGTTAGTTGATGATGATAAAAGCCAGAGGCATTAATTTTATTACTCCTTGGCCATAATAACATTAGTCATGCCAATGACAGACATCAGCATCTCAATGAAATCTATAAATTCCAGCTGAAATATCACTTTTTTTATATTCTCTTATTTAATGCAATAGTAATTTGCACACCTTCAGGGCCTTTAAGGAAAGGTACAGCACTATACACATGTTTAATCTTACTCCCATTTCAAGGTGAGAAAACTGTGGAATGAGGCAGTTCTTGGATTCCCAAGATCAAAACAAGGATCATTCCCAAATCTTGATGCTAGGGTACTTCTGTAAACGCAAGCTGAACTCCATATCTAGAGGGGTGCATTGCCCAACCTTCCATCAGACTTTCCCATTGCTACTGGTTTCCTCAGCATCACTACTTGCTACACTGAAGTACAAATGATTAGGATCCTGGAATTTAGTCAGCCTTCCAGGATTGAAGTAATCTCAGCTCAGCACAACTTTCCTGTGTAGATTAAGTGAAAAGGATGGATGGCAATGAGATATAGTTGAGGAGCTGCTGAATAGAAGGTTGAAAAAGGACAAACGGAGATAGAGTACGAAGAACTAAAGCTTTAAATACAGTGAGCCAACTCAATAGTGGGGCTAGAGAAGGATATTTTGGAGGCTTCGATTAAACCCCGGACTCAGCCCATGGTCCCTGACCAGCCCACAAATCAAGTCTGATTAGGTTACAACAGAATGGCAGGGAGGGGAGGGGTGGAACACTCATTTTGCCCTTTACAATTTGTGGCCTTGGAGAACCTGGGGTAAGAAGAATATGGTGGAGAAAGAGGAGGGAGCAACAGCACAACACTTTCACACATGCCTGGTTTTCCCAAAAGCCTTTGGGATACATGTGTGGCTCCCAACCACCCTCAGGAGTTTGAGGCTTCAGAGTCTTGGGCTTCAACCTGGACAGAGATGGGTTGAAATGTTTCAGTGCAGGTAGACATACTAATCCAGGCTTAGAAGAGCAAGAGTGGTTTGCCTTGCCCCTAAAATGTCAATAACTATCAACTCAATCCCTACCTCTACACTGTAAGGTTGTTGTGGGCAGGGAATGGGTCTTTTTATTGAGGTATTGTACTCTCCCAAGTGCTTAGAATAATGCTTGGCACACAGCAAGTGCTCAATAAATATGATTGAATGAATGGACTCATTGTGTAAAAAGACTGTTCATTATGTATTGTTTTGTTCTGTCTCACCCCAAGCAATACAAAAATCTTTACCTTTAAGCTTGAAACACAAATATGTAGAGGATGCATATTTTCAAGTGTCCCAACAGTGGAATGCTCCTTATTGAGCTGTTTCTGATAGTGTCATCTCCAGGTTTTGTGGGAGAAACCAGGGTTCTGGTATGGCCTCCTCACTGACACCCTGCCTTCTGTCCCTCCCTATTCCAGTCTATGCTTCACTGAAAAAAAAAAAAAATCAGTCTACCACTTCCCACTCCCCAAGAACCTCTAATGGTTGCCCATCCACTCTACATTTAATTCCTCATCATCAGATTGAAATAAATGAGTTGGCCCCCTTACACTTTACCTCACTGATTTTGTTTCACACCCCAGTCTGCACATTTCACTCCTCTTAACACCAGCTTACTCCCTGTATCTCTATCTCGTTCATCTCGCCGCCAATCCCTTCACCCTCCCTTTAGTCTGGAACTCCTTCCCAAACCATAAATGACAGACCCCCACTCTCTCCACCTTCAAAGCCTTATTAAAATTATCTCTCCACCTTCCCCCGACATACTCCCTCTCCCACCTATGTCACCTACGTACTTGTATCGGAACCCTTTGAGCACTTGATATTCACCCCCACAGCACCTACATACATATCCATATTTTATATTAATATCAGTGTCCCCTGCTAGACTCTAAGCTACTTGTGGGCAGGAAATGTGTCTACCAGCTCTATTGTATTGTACTCTCCCAAGCTCTTAGTACACTGATTAATTGACTTAGCAGGATGATCATTAGGAGTCTGTTCTGCCACTCAAAAGGGGTTTCCTTTCTGCCAGGATGTTCAGGGCAATAGCTTTATGGATGAGGAGAAGTGGAGAGCAAGTGGTCCACTCATCTCCTCCTCCTCTGTTGGTGGCAATGATAATAATAATGAATAATAATTATGGTATTTCTTTTGCGCTTCCTCTGTGCCAGGCACTGTACTAGGCAGCAAAGGAAACCACTGTTAAGACTGTTGGGAGTTTCTGGCACACTGGGAACAACCTATTCCTTTGCTGCTCTAAAAAGTCTCTCCATGACCCTCCTAGGATGGGCTGCTCCAGCCAAGACTGTCTGGGTCACCAATGTCACTACCACTGCCAACATTGCCTGAAGGAAAGTATTAATATTAGTGCTGGGTCCATGGGAAAGACTTAGGAACAGGCTGTTCAGCTGAGACCAGCTCTATTACCTGGACGAAAGCGGTGGTAGCAGCTGGGGGGTCTGGCTTCTCCCAGCTGAACAGTGTCCCTCTGGGCCATGCCACCGCTAATGCCATCTGGGTGGAGGCATAGCAGTGTGATTCAATGGCAAAATCAATCAATCAATCGTATTTATTGAGCACTTACTGTGTACTGTACTAAGCGCTTGGGAAGTACAAGTTGGCAACATATAGAGACGGTCCCTACCCAACAGTGGGCTCACAGTCTAGAAAGGTGATGGCAACTCCATGATTCACTCACCTTCTCCTTCCTTCTTCCTCTTTCTCCTCCTCATCGTTCTCATCCTCTCCCTGCCACCCCACCTTCTTGGTCCCCCACTTCCCTAAGACTCTGCCACCTAGATGTGCCAGTATAGGCTCGTGTCCCATCTTGGCTGGCCAGAAATCTGGTCACCTGAGGTTTCATTTCCTAGCTCTCTGGGCAGTACTTCCAGTTTATCAAAGAATACTCTTGAGATAAACATCACCTAAACACTAGGAACATTAGGTATCTGAGTTTGGAAGTAGTGCTCTGCACATAGTAAGCACTTAACAAATATCACTGACTGATTAATTGATAGCCCCATAAGGGCAGAACCAATGTTATTTGTTTCTGTTGTACTTTCCCAATGCGCTTACTACAATGTTTGGTACCTGGGGATAAATAAATATCACTGATTTATTGATTGATAGGAGAACTAAATAATAACAATAATGGTATTTGTTAAGCGCTTGCTCTGTGCCAAGCATTGTTTTAAGCGCTGAGACCTAAAGTGCTGAATCGTGCCTTGACTTTTAAATCTATGCAAAACCTATCCCTGAGCTCCTGTTTCAGAGCTGAGTTATGATTTCGGGAGCGCTATTTTACAATGAGCATTTTCCTGCTTCAACTAATTGCACTCTAGTAAAGTGGCAAAATGTGAATCACTTAGTAGGAAAATGGGCACCAGCTGCTATTGTCAGAGAATGGTGATGCTGAAGAAAGGGAGAACTGAATGAAGTGTCATGTCAGAAATCAACGGTGCAACGTGTGATTTGAGAAAACATGACTACTTTACAGAGACAGGGTGTCATTATGGCATCACAGTAATACGATGCTTTGACAACTGCTGGCTCTAACATATCATCATTGCATTAAGGTGAACTGGCTTAGTTGGAGATGGAACAGAAAGGATTTGTGCTTTTAATAAGAAATATCTTAAGTTCTGCCTAGTTAACCTAATGGATGAGATCATTTTTTAAAAATGCAAATCCTGACCTGCACAAAACAAAAAAAGCTGTTATAAATTTGGACTTAAAAAAAAACCACTGAAAGATACTCTCCGAAATAAACACAGGCACCTCTAATGAGCACCATAAACCTGACTGCCTACTGATTTTGTTCAATCTACCCCAAATGCTGAGCTGTAGTTTTTCTGTTTACTTGTTCTGTGACAGAATCCACTATCATTCCATCTTCACTGAGATTGGCAGCCAGGAAATGGTACCTTCCAGGGTTTGGTGGCAAAGTGGTTAACAGAAGACTTGAATAACCTTTAGACATCCCTCACAAACCTACCTGTGAATCAGAGCCTCCACCCAACCAAAGTTACACCATCCCCTTCCATAATACTAAATCAACCTGGTACCTCCTGCCCAGAAAATGTCACTGGAAGAGACAAACAGGAGAAATTTCAGATTTGCTTCCTTATGGCCATTCCATAACAAGTTTTCCACACCTCTATCCCCATTCCTAATACTTTAAATGGGCTCACTAAAACCCTAGAGAGATTAAAGCTAGGTAGTTCAGTAACATTTATGACTATCTCAGACTAAGTGTTTAGCTGCCTCCTGGAAAAGAAGTATGTTTGGGCTATTGCTGCCTCCTCTTGCTTTCAGAACTAAAATCAAGATTGGGGTGAAAAGGAAGAACAGAAGAAACCCAGCCTTAATACAGGAATCCCCAAATGTAAGAACAAGAGCATTCATTAAAGCAAAGAGTCCATCTGATTATGCTATAGGAAAACAAGGCTTTGTATATGCTATCTAAGCATGCATTTGGGGATACAGACCCAATCACACTGATAGACTAACACTTCAGTTACCACTTCTTAACCCCTAGTTAAGTTTTTGGGACTGTTTTAAGAATAAATAATTGTAGTTCTATGTTACAAGGTGATTTTTCATGCTTCCTGGTTGATAAACTTTATTAATGGGACGGAAATGTTCCTATGATATTACAATATGTTGCACATTTTTACGGTATTTTTTTAAGCACTATGTGCCAGGCACTGTTCTAAGGGCTGGGGTAGATGCAAGCAAATCAGGCTGCACACAGTCCTTGTCCCACATAGAGCTCACAGTCTTAATCCCCATTTTACAGATGAGGTAACTGAGGCACAGAGAAGTTAAGTGACTTGCCCAAGGTCACATAGAAAAAAAGGGGCAGATCAGGGATTAGAACCCAGGTCCTTCTGACTTCTAGGCCCGTGCTCTATCCACTATGCCCCGCTGCTTCTCAAGTGAAACTGTCTCACTATTCACTCATTATGAGTGAATCCTTAAATACAGCAACTGTCATCAATCTAATGCAGAAAAGCCAAGTAGTGTAATTTATCCTTTGCTCATTTTCTTGGACCTATTTCAATTTAAGGTCCAGCATCCCTTGTTTATGGCTCTAAATACTGTGAGCAACTAGCAAATCAATAAAGCTGTTAAATGCATAATAATACTGTGTAATTGCATACATGATGCTTTGCATAATTAACTGTCTGAGGTGTTCCTTGTTGTAATGGAAATCAGAGTACAGAGGAACCCATAAGTCTATAAAATACTTGCAGTTTATATGAACCAAAATTATCCTTAAAACTCTCATTCTAGTCCTCTAAATCAGACTTCAGAGAAAGAGCCATCCTCTACTGTCAAGTCCAAATCAATTCTTACGGCACTACTTTATAATAGACATGATATTTCACTGAGGCTTACAATTATCCTGATTACTCTAGACTCATGTGATATTATGCTAAACAAACTACAGTTACCCCATCGATATTAATGAGACAAACCCAGCTTTCAACAATTGCGTATTTATGCACTAATGTAGGCTTAACTAAATATAGGTCCTCAAATACCAGAAATTCTGCACAAAAAAACCTATGGATCTTTAAGAACGACTCCAGAGATATTCAGAGACAGGAATAATAGCAACATTTTAATTTGAACACATCTCACATCAGGGGTCCTGCCCATACTAATCCCACTCATAGGAACCAAAAATTAAGTTGAAGAAAAGTCATAGAACCGGGCATTTTGAAGTAGTGGCATTTCCCATGGGACTCCACTGTGACACGGGTATCGAAAAGTGTCCAACAGGAAGATGAGCTGGGATAGAGGTGAAAAACCGCACAAGCATAAATCACAAAAATGAAGTCTTGTGCTGTATTTGCTAAATGAAACGTTTATTTGGCTTCTGAGATTTACTCTGCTACTAGCGGGCCTCTTCTGCAGTAAGCCTTCTGCAGAGAAGAAATAGTCTTCTAGTTCTACAAATCTCCAGTCTTTCAAACAGAAATATGGATCAATAAAGTTTTCTTGTGTTCAGACAATTCAGTTTTCAAGCAGTCAACGGAAGAAGGGAAAAAGCCAATACAAGAGAGGATGACAGCTAAATGAAAGGCTTTGAACGGTGCCTCTCAGGACAAGAAACAACGCCCACCCCACCCCCCAACTAACATGTCTTGTGCCTCTATAGGCAGATACTCACATGCTGCATTCTCAACATCTTTTAACATGACTCTCTGCACTCCTCAGTGTGGCACACAAATCAAAGAAATAATTGAAAATTAAGTCTGCCTGAAATCATCTTTCCTGCCTTTCACTACCATATAAAATAAAAGCAGCTTTTAAGACAATGCCTTTTGTGACAGTTGTGATTTTGTAACTGCTTTGGACAGGGCTTTGCAAATAGCAGGTGCTAAATGAATATGAATGATTGATTCCTTGATCCTATTTTCTGTTTTTTTTTCCTCATTTAGAAGGAACTAGAGTAGACACATCCCCTGACGTCAATGGAGACACCCTTGCATTGGATAGGAGAACCGGGACATATTTAGTTCATGCCAAACAATAAGATGCATTAATGTCAACCTTCAGAGAAACCTTGCCTTTACAGAAACCAGTTCACACAATTCAGAAACGGCACAACTGAACCAGAGATGTTTTAATGTGATGTCAAGTCCAACAGATGAGCTCTAGCCTTCAGCACCAGGAAGACCAACTAAAATGATCTTCGTTCTCTGTCACCTGGAGGTTGAGCTCTATATTATTTAATTGAACAAGTTATGCCACAATTCTAAACATCTAGCCAGAATGCAGCTGGTTTCACACCATCCACTATACCTGAAGTGTAATTAAACTTCTAGCATCAGGTGAAGTCCAGCTGATATCTTCGTCCCTAGGAGCAAAAGGTAGCATAGCAAAGGTACCTAGCTAATTACTGAGAGTAAGATTCTTAAATTCCTTTTTTTTAAATGGTATTTGTTAAGCAGTTATTGTGTGCCAGGCACTGTACTAAATGCAGGGGTAGACACAAGCAAATTGGGATGGACTCAGTCCCTGTCCCACATAGGTGTCTCAGACTTAATCCCCATTTTACAGACAGTAACTGAGGTACAGAGAAGTGAAGTGACTTGCCCAAGGTTACACAGCAGACAAGTAGCAGAGCGGGGATTAGAACCCAGGTCCTTCTGACTTCCAGGCCTACGCTCTTTCCACTAGCCCACACTGCTTTCTCTTTTTTTCACTCAAATAAGGGAGCTGGCATGGGGAGAAGATGGGATGCAAAATACCACATTTTCTTTTAATTCAAGGGGAAAGGGAAATAAAAATAAACTGGAAGCAATGAAAATAACCAAGGATTTGTTCTACAGCATAAGGCACTATCTGAAAAAGGATTATGCTGAAATGATACGGCATCAAAAGGAGTTACTTGTAGCAGTCAAAGCTGGTGGAACAGATCAAGGGGCTGCTTGCCGTTTGCCACTTGAAAAAAACTAAATATGAACATGAGGTGTGGGGAAATGGTAGGGAATCCTAAACCCCACGTTGCCGCCTTGGATAACTGGTTAGTTCTGCTTGTGTTAGTCAACTGTCCACAATTTGCTTCACTGGCTTTCTTCCTTTTCAGGGAAGTCAATCTTGTGTAAAGGTAGGCCCTGTGAGCCTTATGACAGAAACAAAGGTACTCAGAGATGGCTAATTTCTAAAAGCCCAGTCAACAAGCACGGCCAGAAACAATCATAGTTAAACCTGATCCTGGCTGTTGGGATTCCCATGGAATTGGGCCCAGGCTGTGCTCACGCAGACAGTCATGTGCCTAAGTAGCCAGCTTCTGCAGGAGTGACAGTACAACTAATTGCACAGCAACTTTCAGGGAACAAGAGAAACAGGACTGCTAAATCCAGCCAATTGTGCTTCCAAAGAAAAAAAAAATATGAGAAAGAACAAAGTAGAAATGACTATGGGTCTGTGATTTCCTAAAATGGCCCAGCTTTCTCATTTGCGACCGCCTTCCCAGTTGCTTTTTGTTTTGTTTTTGTTTTTTTTTTTTTCGGTAAAATGACGATTCTCTGCAATCAAGGTTTAAGTGAATGTTTGTCCCAGTGTGCTACGCCATGCTGTCAATTACCAGCAGGGAGGCATTGAGTTGTTACTACATTTGATTTGCCTGACAGTAGGATACTTCATTTCTACCAACTGTTAGTTGCCAGTTCTAAAAATCTTCTCCACTTGTGGAGAGAGATTTTTTTCCTGATATTTTCCTCTCTTCAACTTACTTGGCAGGCTCAAATATATATTCCTGTAAGTGGCAAACCTGATGCTTACCTGCTTGGCCCTAAACACATTTAATAACTCCATTATGCAAGGTTAACAACTCTGTTTGATATCCTGAGCCTCTCTTTCTGTACCTGTATCCAGAAAGGCTGACAATTTTGGATTCTTCTTTTGCAACCATGAAGTAAAGGCAAGCAGAAATCTAGAATAACGCCGGACCTATACTGACCTTGCTTCTTAAAAATGAATGATTTCTATAAGTAAAAAGCTAACTTTTGAAGAAATGTTATTCATGAAACATTTGTAACAGTGACAAAAATAAACATTTTGGGTATTTCCTTACAGCCCATTAAAAAAGGCGATGTTGTGACTAACTGGCATTTGTATGACTTTCTCTTTACACAATAATGATTTTGTTAATTAGGGTCTCATAATGGATCTGACTACAACATCCAAACAATGAAAAAGCATCTTCAGAAAATGAAAGCATATGCACGAGTAAAGGGGGTCGGAGAAAAAGAAAAACATTCCTGAGAGATGTTCTGTGAACTCAGGTTGAATGAAAAAGTAATTAACACTAAACAGCTAAAACTGTAATTAAGGAAAATTTCATTAAAGGGAAGCAGGTGATTCTGCCTTTCTAAATATGACAAGGTGCTGTGTAAAAATAAAATAGAAGCTGGTTTCGGTGAGTGGAGCGGGAAAGCCATGTCTTTAACCAGATCAAATTCTTGAAATTGGCTGTCAAGACGGGATTGTTGTGATTTATACCCGTCTATCAAGTGCATGAAAAAGAGACCGAGAGAAAAGAGGCAAGCTGCTGTCGCTTCCATTCGCAAAGAACCTTTAATTTCCACAGAACCATCTGTTACTAAATCTAATTCACAACCCCCCAGCTTAATCTGGTTTAGTTCTATCGTACTAATGCTTCCACTACCTTTATGAACATAGTATTCAATAAAAAGCTTTGGTTCTTGGTTAGTGAGAAATTGAATATTATACAGTTGAGGTTCTGGTGACTTAAGGGAAGCATGCTTGCCTCCTTTCAAATGCATTCCTGGTAAAGGGATTTGTTTCCAGTCAATGCAAATATAGGAATTGCTTGCATTTGGGGGGAAAAATGATAGGAAAGTAGGCCAGGGCATGAAAGCAGAGGTTATCATAAAATTCTTGTCAAGTTAAGTCACTTTAAGTTCTGGCTATAAAATCACTTTGTCATGGTTTTCACATAGAGAAAGCCTGAAATGGTATTTGTGTTAAGGAAACAGAGTAGAGTGGGGAAGGGAGAAGGAAAGGACTAGGAATGATGTTGTTGGGGAAAGAAGGTATATCTTTTCATTCTGCAATGTAAATTAACCAGTGTTCTCTAAAAAACAAAAAGAGTGGACATATTACTGGGAAATGTGGGAATCTTCTACATATTCTTATGCATTTAGGCAAAATAAGACACCTCAAAATGTTCAAAACTATTCTTAGCTAACAGTAAATATCAGAGGTGAAATTAGAGAGACTCTAGAGAGCATAAAGCCAGGTTCTAATCCCAGTTCCACCAACTGCCTGCTATGTGACTTTGTGCAAGTCACTTCTCTGTGCCTCAATTTCCTCATCTGCAAAATGGGGATAAAATATCCTGCTTAGACTGTGAGCTTTATGTGGAACAGAGACTACGTCCAACATGATTCACTTTCTATTTAATGGTATTTGTTAAGCACTTATCATGTACCAGGCACTATCCTAAACTCTGGGATAGATACAAGATAATCAGGATGGACACCACCCCTGGCCCCCATGAGGCTCTAAGTCTTAATCCTCAATTTACAGTTGAGGTAACTGAGGCCCAGAGAAGTTGTGACTTACTCAAAGTCACACAGCAGTCACACAATGGTGGAGGTGGGATTAGAACTCACATCCTCAGACTCCCAGGCCCTCACTCTTTTGCTTCACTTGCATCAGCCCAGCACTGAGAACAGTGCTTGATACACAGTGCATGCTTAAAAATTTAGATTTTAAGGTTATCAAGACCAGAAACAGTGCACTTTCCTTCTTCAGTAGTCCTCTGCTCTTCCTACATTAGATGTTCACTAAAGCTTGTTGATGCTTTAAGCAACTGGATCTGTACCCTTTAAGCACTTAATAGTCACTCCACCCTCGGCCCCAGCCCTTTAGTACATATCCATAATGTATTTGTTTACATTCATGTCTATCCTCCCTCCCTTCCACCCCCCCACCCCCACACAGTCTAGGCTGTAAACTCCTAGTCGGAAGAGAGCCTCTACCAACTCCGTTGTATTGTATTTTCCCAAGTACTTAGTACAATGCTCAGCACAGTAAGCACTCAATAAATAAGACTGATCGGGCCCAACTTTCTTACACGTACACACCCCAAACACGAAGCAATATTTATCAAAAGTCCACATAGAGAATTTACGGTGGAAGAACCTTGCTCACTTACTGAGAACAGTTAAGTTTGGCAATATATTTAAAAGGATCAAATTCTTTGATAAACCCATAGTGGATATTACTATGTAGTCTGTTTCTTTCTCCCTTACTTTCATTAAAGTGTCTAAGATTTGATTTGATTAAATTTAATTTGATTAAACAAGCCTAGTATACTCCTTTGAAGATTATGTCAGTATATGAATTTTTGCAAGAATTTTATATCATCTAGGAAACCATGGATAAAAAAAAACAGGTCTAAATCTCGCTACTCCAAACAATTCTTTTCCACAGCAATTAACTTTTTGTGCCAGTTGAGTTAGAGAGAATTGGGGTTTTACTTTACCACCTGTGTACCTGCTGGAGGAGGCTGCGACTGGGAACTTGCTGTTTTCCTACTCATTTGCCAAGTTGGTCTAATTCAATTTCTTCTGCCATGACTTGATATTAATAAATGTCATTTAGAGTTCCTCAGAACACCACAAAACCTTTGACTGTGTGAAGCAACATTCCGTTCACATGCTTCTAAGTATAATTCAAAGCTATTTAAGACACTGACTTTAAATGCTGGACCACTGCCTCTGGATAGTACCAGTGGAGGTCATACGGTTTTCACTTGTGCACTGTCAGTTTGAGTAAATGAGTTTACTCTTTATGGAATCTTGTTATTTCACTATTTCTTTTTTAAAAGTCACCTCTTTTGTGGAGATGAGGGGGGGGGACTTTCGATACTGTACAAAGCAAAATTTATTTTACACAAACACCACTTCAAAGTTTTATGGTTTAGTTAATCAATCGATGGTTTGTCTTGAGCACATACTGTGTGCAGAGCCTTGTACTAAGCATTTGGTAGAGTACAGTATAACAGAGTTGGTAGATACGTTCCCTGCCCACAACAAGCTTATAGTCTAGGTTTACATAATTTTCCTTAAAATAAATTTAGTTTCAGTAGAAAGACTCCTAGATTTACATGGGGCTGGGCTCAGTCAGGACATGATTTGGGCAGCCACCTCACTGCGGACTATTGGGGGCAACAGAGGAGTCATTTTGAAAGCCTGGAACAAGAGGTATCTCAACAGGCACCTGGAAAGAAGTGGCTGGAGAGCTAGAAGGGCAGATGAGGGTTCACTCTGGAGTAACACTTGGGATTCGGACGTTCGAATAGGCTTCCAGATGACGTTACTCCGCTGGCAAATATAAGGATAATAGTCATGGCAGTTAAACCCTCGCTATGTGCTAAGCACTTGGAGAGACACAATCAGATCAGACACAGTACCTGATGCAAAAGGGGATGGGGCTCGCTGTCTAAAGGGAAGGGAGAACTGCTACTTAATCCCCACTTTACAGCTGAGGAATCTGAGACACAGAGAAGTTAAGCAATTTGCCTGAGGTCATAATGTGGGACAGTGGTACAGGTAGGATAAGAACCCCGACCTCCTGACTCCCAGTGCTATGCCCTTTCTGCTGTCATGCTGCAAAATGTCCTGGGTCTAAGAAATCTGCAAAAATCTTAAATGCATAACCTGGGAATAAAGGCCACTTAAGGACAAGAAATTTAAGTCCTCAGAAGATGGAGAAAAAGAATTGGAATAATTTAGCCTGAAGCAATGATGACGGAGTGGGCACTGAGTTAACAGCTCTCTCCAAGGACATGCCAGGTTGCTATATGGAGGAAGATATTCAAATATTCAGGACCTTGACAGGGGTAGAAAAGGCTGCCGCCTGAAAGATTTAGGTTAGACATAATGAAAAACTTTCTTAAAACAAGGACTCATAAATCCTCTAATAAGCTGTGACAACACAGACCATGTCATCTGTTTTCTGTTGTATAGTCACAAACACTGATTATAATATTCAGCACACTGCATAGCCCTCAGTAAATACCTCTGAGTGTAGAAAGGTTCTAAAATCTTCTTTACAGGTATGAAGACTATCTCAACTTTCTCCAAATAGATTATCCACACCAAATTCTAAGGTTTCTCCTTCTCTCTGATTGGCTCCCACATCCTACAGTAATCATTGTCTAAATCCGGGGATGACTCCCCACATCACCTTCTAGACTGTGAGCCTGTTGTTGGGTAGAGATTATCTCTATTTGTTGCCAAATTGTACTTTCCAAGTGCTTAGTACAGTGCTCTGCACACAGTAAGTGCTCAATAAATACAACAATGAATGAATGAACCTATATTGGTCCCTGAAGCACTTTAGGGATTTCAATACTTCCTTTCCCACTAAACAGCCCTTTCAAAATAATTTTTTAGTGCCATAGTCATGCCATCCCATCAGTTTTCCTGGCTCTTCTGTAGCAATAATATATTTATTCACCTTTTGCTTTTGGTTGTTGCCAGCTGTATTTACGTTTTCCCTTTTGTTCCCATTGTATCCTCTGGGTCTCCCGGGCTTTTTCATGACATTCTAAACTCCTCCAGCATGGGGACTGTGTTCAGGTTTTATAATAACCTCCCAAGCCTCTAACACAGCACCCAGTATTAGATCTAATAGAGCATTTAGCTCAATATTGATGATTTTTTTATAGTATTTGTAAAGCACTTACTATGTGCCAGGCACTGTACTAAATGCTTGGGGTAGATACAAACTAATCAGGTTGGACGCAGTCCATGTCTCACATGGGGCTCACAGTCTTATAGCCCATTTTACAGATGGGGTAACTGAGGCCCAGAGACATCAAGTGATTTGCCCAAAGTCACACAGCAGACAAGTGGTGGAGCCAGAATTAGAATCCAGGTTCTTCTGACTTCCAGGGCCGTGCTCTATCCACTAAGCCACACTGCTTCTCAGTGATGATGACTAGGCTAAGGGACTGGAAGGAAAAGGAAAAGGAAGCCCCCAGTTGCTTAAATTGGTTTCAAATCCAGTCTCCAAGGATTACAATGACATATATCAGAATTTACGATGAGACTGTATTTTGAAACCCCTAAGTCCTGATTCTGTTTGCCTGGCTACGAACGCAAAAGCCAAGCTGATGACAGTCACCCGCGCGTAAGGACCCTGAGACAGTCTTTAGAGTTTGATTCGGAACTCAGGATTCAGTAACAATGGAAGAATAGGAATAACCCATGAACTGCCCATTCACCACCTCTCTCCGTCTCCTCCAATTTAGGGATGCACAGGTCCTGGGAGGCAGGGAATCTGGGTTTATGGACTTATTGATTCCTTTGGGAAATAGCCCCCTGGAATCCAGATGACAGATTAGCAGGCTAAGATAATAAAGCTGGCTTACGCTGAGAACTTTATTCATTCACCCATCCAACCATGGAACCCCCTGAGCTGAGGACTGCATGCTAAGGTCACAGTTGGCACATAAATAAGGTCACCTGCTAATTTCCCTACATTACTGTATCAAACATGCTGTCAAACTCTAACTGGGGGGAGGGGGGCAGGGGTTTCTACTAAAATATCTGTCACTCGAAAATAAATGGTGATAGTCAAATGATGATGTGTGATTGGTTGACTATGCAGTAAACAGGAGAATGTTAGACTGCAGTTTTATTAAATATGAAAGTAAAAAGATTGATGTTATGGGAGAGAAGGCCAAGAAAGCTTTAGAAGTGAAAAAATATGGCAACAGTGTGCTGTACATCACCAATAGAATAATTATTTATATAAAAAGTTGGCATTCTTAGACTTCCAAAACATAGTGGATGAAATTTATATATTCAAAGAAGACATAATAATAGCCTGCCTACTGGTGATGATGGATATGTTTTTAATCCAAATGACCACAATCTTCAGTCTACCTGTCACGAAGGGACAGGAAAAATGGGAATTTTCCTTTCATAATTCTTGAGGTTGAAAGAAAAAATCCTAGGAGCATGATGAGTTGCTCATTCCAATGGACAAATGGACAGGCATAGTGAAAAGGAGCATGAAATAAGAGGCACCGTTCCCAAACCAATGCAATTTTCACTTGTTACACTCAGAAACCAACCAGTGGACTCTTTCTGCCATTTTCAAAGCATAAGTAATGGCAAAAAAGACAAAATTAAGGGAGACCTCCCTCAAGCTATGAGTGATTCGTAATTTAAGGAGTTGCTCAAAGAAAAAAAACACAGACACATTTGTACCTGGCTACTGACTTGCTGAAAGATCCTCTTACTGACTAGAAGCCCTTGGCTGAGGATTTCCTCCTTTGAGGTTTAAAGGAATTCCTATTTCTCATTTAGAGTAACAAAAACAGAATGTAATCTGTATAGCTTAATTTCTATAAATCTATTCAGTTCATCTGGGCAAAAACTTAAAGGATGCATCAGTCATCGCTGGTCCCCAGAAAAGGATGAGACACCCGTTTTCCCCTCCGCATTCGTATGCAATTCTGCTACTCTCTTCCTTGCCTTCTCGCCTTCTTTGAGGAGAGAAGAAATCTGGCAAAAATGTTAGCAGACTCCAGGGCTATTTCATATGAAAGATCTTCATTTTTCCATCTGTGTTATGGCAATTTTATTACACAGTCGGCAAATTTACAGTAACAAGATGTTCCCCTGACAAATTAATCACTTTCCGAGCATTTTACCATATAAATAAAATATCGCCTCAAGAGGGAAAAAATCAGTTCATCAGTTGATGGAACTTCTTTCAGGGAACGCTCCTGAAATAGACTGAAGACTTTTTCCTGAACAGGGACCAAGTCTTCCCCAAGATCCAAGGTCTCAGGCAGCCTGGCTTCCTGGAATTGGATTTTTGTGGGTGGATGGATTCAGGCAGGATGCTAGAGATAGCATGCACTTACTTCTGTTGATATCAGGACTACCTACTGTCAGGAAAAACCAAAAGAGAGCATACCTCTTTTATGGCTTACTATCTCATTGTCACCTGCTAGAAGCCACGCTTTTTTCCCCCATCTGTATCCCGAGTGCACTCTGATAGCTTTATATCTGCAGCAGTTCCATGGTTTGCAACAGTCATAATGTAATAATCGAATAATACATTTTATTTTTATGGCCTCTCTCCCGCCCTATCACTCTAGGCACCAGACAAGTAAACAGCACAGGTCAGATGCTAAGAAGGTTTACAAGACAAAAGGCTTCATTCCTGCCTTAAATTCCATTCCTCCCTTTGCAAATTCGGGAAAATGAACTCAGCAATTAATGGAGATGCAATGACTGGGATTGCAAATGAGAGAGGGCTGAGTTCATTTCAAGGCTTTTCAGTGTAATCTTTAATATGGCTTAATTTTGAGAGGGGAGAATGTGACAGGTGATGCAGTGAGTCAATTTAGCATCTCAGACATGAACCCTTGGTCTCTCCCTTTTAGCCTTCTTATGCTGTAAACAAGTGACCTTCAAAACAAAGCAGAGTACACAATGAAGGTCTCCTATTGAGCTCCCTACTTTTACTATGTGCTCAATGTGCATTTAAGCTCTTCCGCTTCAATGGCAGTGAGCAGCTTTCAGTGTTTTACTTTATGTAGCTGCCTGGGAAATAGTCCACTCTTTGTCTACATAATGTTGCGGAAATCAAAAAAGCTACTACTGCTCATTTGATAGACTATGCACTCTCTCAGATTTGGAGAGCATATTTTCCAAAGTGCTTTCATATTACTTATCTCAATTTTTTGTAGGCACACCATCGGAACAAGATAGGAAGAGGCAGGTATTCCCACCCACATTTCACAGATATGGAGATGGAGGCACAGAGGAAGCAGTGTGGCTTCGTGGATAGAGCACGGGCCTGGGAATCAGAAGGACCTCGGTTCTAATCCCAGCTCTGCTACACGTCTGCTGTATGATGCTGGGCAAGTCTTTTAACTTCTCTGTGCCTCAGATACCTCATCTGTAAAATGGGGATAAGAGTGGGAGCCTCGGGTGAGATAGGGACTGTGTCCCACCTGATTAACTTGTATCTACCCCAGTATTTAAAACAGTGCTTGGCACATAGTAAGCACTTAACAAGTACCATAATTATTATTAAGTACCTTCTCCAAGTGGCACAGCTATAACTAGAATAAATACAGGGTCGCTGAGTCCCAGATTTGGGTTCTTTCCACTAGGCCACACTCCATAACACCCTCCCACACACACACAAGGCCCAACAATGGGTTTATAATTTTGACATTCACATTTCTATCATCTTTCAAAATGTGTTGAGGAGGAAGAAAACATTATTCATGGGCCTCGCCAAGCCTCTTGCCTCTTCAAATGTGACAACTGAATCAAATGCATACATGGCTGCATTAGTTTTTCATTCCATGGATGAAATAATGAGGTGCCTTGTATGATGCTATTAAGGACTACCCTGAATTCTACTTTTTGCCATTTAGCCTATGTAAAGAGTATTATAAATGTTATCAGCTACTAGTACTGGAAACGGCCAGCCTTCTATGAATACAGTTGGTGTGATTAAACTGTCAAATATAAATTAATGAAAGATGTCACTAAAATAAATGTATTTTATAACCAACCTGTGACATCCTGAAACAAACCTTTCATTGCTAAAATTTAACTCCCCTTGGAAAGATTTCTTTTAAATTCTGTTAGTTTAATGAATATTAATAGATGAACTGAAAGTCTAGATTCACAAGTCTTTCATCCTGACAAATTTCGCTAAACTATTTCCTATCCCTATTTGAAAATTTTTGAGGAATTCTATTTTATTTTTTCCTAGTACTTTCAAATATCAAGTTCAAAATTAAGAACTGGATTAAATATAAGCTCCACAAAAATAGCACCTCTCTAGTTTTGTGTTCAGACAACCTGAAGGGGGAAATACTGAAGACCCTGCAGAATGCTGAACTTCAGTTACATTGGCATAGTAAATCGAGTACAATTCACAGAAAATTTCACTTACACAGCTTTAGCTGCATCCTTTGGATATCTGCATTCTCTGGTCTACTCCTCTACAAATAAACACAAATTTTGGTAGCCTAATTAAAGGAACATATTACATATTCCAATCAAAATTGTCACGCACAACAATTTGATCAAATCACATGTAAGAATTTTTTTCCTACAATTCGTACATTCTACTACCATCAGTTCAGTAAAAACAAACACTACTCAAAATAGAAAAAGAACTGGTAAGGTGTTCAAAGGCATTACACAGATTGACCAAATGAAGTCTTTTAGCGAAACTTTCAGTTCGTAAGGACCCTTTTCTGGAACTGTCATATTATCTAGGATTTATAAGCCTGAACCAAGATACCTAAAAATGACCCTTTGCAATTGAAGATTACCCTAAAACATGCCCTTCAGATTACCCAAACTATCAGCATCTACACATTCCTTCTCCCAGCGAAATACTGTGTCAAACCAATTGGGCTAAATTTATCTAGTAAACCTAGATGTACTCAATCAGAATCAAAAGCATCATAAGGACTTCATGGAGAATTTCAAGTGTTTGAAGAAAGGAGTATTTCCACACAAGGAAAGGTTGGCAAAGAGCCTTCATCCTCACTAACTCCCGATAAGTATAATTCTAAGCTTCTTACTTTATTTTTATAATGACATCTTAAGGGAGAGGACAGAGAAGGAGAACAGCAGAAAATGAGAGGCAGTGAATCTGCTGCTATTATCTTTCAAAAGTAAATTAAACATCTAAATTAGCAAAAATTTCTTGGTTATGAAATTTCTTAAAATAATAAATTGAAATATTTTAAATGCACTTAAAAGGGAGCTAGACTTTTGTAATAAATAAAATATTCTTCAATTACTGACAGTTGAGAGATACGATATGCAGCACCTTTGACTTTGTTTCCTTTCAAATATATTTGTTTTTGGTTCATTCCACATTTCAGGACCGTGAATCGCTGCCATGGATATTTCACTGCGGTTCATGATACTGCCTTAATAATAGTTGGGGCCTTATTGGCTTTAAAAAAACGTAAAAAGGGTTTTGCATGTGAATTGCACTTAATAGGTTTGACATGGACTAACCTTAAAGAATCCAATCCACTCAAATCCCTCTGAAGGCCACAACTGATTTTCGTGCAAATCTTACAAAAGTATCCAAGCTGTTGGGATTTCTTGATGCTACATCCTTTTCTTCTACAAATGTAAAATGAGGCAAAACAATGATGATCAATCCCACCCTCTCTTTCTAGGATTCATCTGAGAAAGCACTGCTGTCTAGTTTGTCCCCTAGAAAACTAGATTTTTTTTAAGGGGTGGAATACTTTATACCTATGTGCTTTTAATTTTCATACTGGTGTTACTTTTGAATTGGAAAAGTCATTTAAATGAAGCCATGAAAAGTGATATATTAGTTTTGGAAAAAACAATTATTTTAAAATAACTGTGGAAATCCTCAATGCCCTTCATATTTAAATTGGCTTGACTTTCAATTTACAACTGGTATTTGCCATTTTATAAACCAATCCCTTCTAGGCCTGAGTAGCAATTACAGCCTTATGAACTAAAGACCTTGTTAGATTTAAAAAACATAACTGGGCATTCCTTAAATCCACCTTATTCGTTTCTAGAAAGCCCTGGCATTATTGTAATTGTTGACCCTACTTTTAAACTCCTAAATGTCTTTTCTCCTATTTCCCAGGTATTTTTTAGATAAATGAATAGTTTACATATGTATTTTACAGCAGTCGTGATATATTTACACATACAGATGTTTGTAGACCCTATAAATATATTCGATGGTTTTTCATCTTATTATCCAGTGAGTTTAATTTGCACTGGGTAGAATAAAAGGGAAAAAAACCCATTCTAGTTGCTTCAAGAACTAACTTTATAAACACAACACTAGTTATCTCACTATAATCGCTCAGATCCCCACGTGCAAAGTTGTTATCCTTGATCAAAGAGCTCAAATCTCTTTTAAAATATTGCATTTCACTACCCCAAAACATCAGACTTCATCTGTCAGAGTAAATGTTCCCAAAGATTTCCCTGATCCTATATTGTCTGTGCAAAGCAGGCTGAGAATGTTCAATCCAGATAAAACTCATTGGTTTGTTATCATCACAATGATGATCTATACATCTAAATCTGTATGCGAATCAAATACTTTCACGCAGGGAACACATTCCGAAGCATCCAGATCTAGGAGTGCACACCTACTCCATCTGGTGAGTTCCCTGCTATGAATCAATCAATGGTATTTATTGAGTGCTTACAGTGTTCGGAGCACTGTACTAAGCACTCAGGAGAGGACAATCCAATGGAGTCAGTACGAATAATCCCTTTTATGCCTCTCCCTTGCTTTCTTTCTTTACACTAGCTATCTAAATAATTCACACTGCCTACACTTCAGCTGGAATGTTCTTCTGCTGAAACAATCCTGCAACGAGCTATTGCGGGAACCAGATGGACAGATGACTGCAGCAGGTGGGACAGATGGCAGACCGCCCTGTCTGACGCTGGCTCCCTCGGCGTGGGCTGCCTTCCCTTTCCAGGTACATTATCATCAGAGTAGTCAAAAAACAGTATGGAGTTGAGGGCATGGAGGGTGTAGGTAACCCTTTATTCATTCATTCATTCAATCATATTTATTGAGCGCTTACTGTGTGCAGAGCACTGTACTAAGTGCTGGGGAAGTACAGGTTGGCAACATATAGAGACAGTCCCTACCCAACAGCGGGCTCACAGTCTAGAAGGGGGAGACAGACAACAAAACAAAACATATTAACAAAATAAAATAAATAGAATAGTAGATATGTACAAGTGAAATAGAGTAATAAATCTGTACAAACATATATACAGGTGCTGTAGGGAGGGGAAGGAGGTAGGGCCGGGGGGATGGGAGGGGAGACGAAGGAGGGGGATCAGTCTGGGAAGGCCTCCTGGAGGAGGTGAGCTCTCAGTAGGGCTTTTAAGGGAGGAAGAGAGCTAGCTTGGCGGATGTGTGGAGGGAGGGCATTCCAGGCCAGGGGGAGGATGTGGGCCGGGGGTTGACGGCGGGACAGGTGAGAATGAGGCACAGTGAGGAGGTTAGCGGCAGAGAAGCGGAGGGTGCGGGTTGGGCTGTAGAAGGAAAGAAGGGAGGTGAGGTAGGAGGGGGCGAGGTGATGGACAGCCTTGAAGCCGAGAGTGAGGCGTTTTTGCCTGATGCGTAGGTTGATTGGCAGCCATTGGAGATTTTTGAGGAGGGGAGTAACATGCCCAGAGCGCTTCTGCACAAAGATTATCTGGGCAGCAGCGTGACGTATAGATTGAAGCGGGGAGAGACAGGAGGATGGGAGATCAGAGAGGAGGCTGATGCAGTAATCCAGTCGGGATTCCTTTACATGGAAGGGGGGCTAAAATCATTATTTAAATACACCCCGGTACCTATTGGTTCTTTTGATTAGTAGAAAACAATACAATTGTATTCCTGAGTGCTCAACAGAAAATAATCCAATTAATCAATCAATTGTATTTACTGAGTGCTGACTGTTTGCAGAGCACTGCAGAGCACTCGTTGTGGGCAGGGATTTTCTTTCTACATTGCTGTATTGTTCTTTCCAAGCACTTACTACAGTGTTCTGCACACAGTAAGTGCTCAATAAATACGATTGAATGAATGAATACTAAGCGCTTGGGAGAGTACAATATAACAGAGTTGGCAGACACATTACCTGCCCACGACAGGCTTTAAAAAAAATCCACCAATAAAAAACTTCCAAAATTAAGAGATCCAAAATTCATAAGGTATCAGAAATAAATCTTTGTTTTACAAATAAAAGCCAGAACTGAAAAAGCTGAAAAATCTATCTCTGATTCAGCTCACAATGTAGTGCTCTTAACTTCCTAATAATTCTTGCTTTGCTTGCCCCAGTGAATGTGTGCTATTTTCTTTATTCCTTATTGCCAGAAAAAAAAATCCCCTTTCAAAAGAAAAAAAATAGATCATTACCACCACATTTCTTGGATTTCTTTTGCTAATAGCTCTAAAACCAAGTAATTTATTTCCATGTGTGGGGCATTGAAAAAAAAAGTACTGTAATTGATCATTGGGGCATTAAATATGAGACCCGTCTACTCATAATTGGAAATTTGTGACATCATGATAACAGACTATAAGTTAGCAACGTACAAGTATAAATTTTAATTGAACATAAACATTTAAAACCTCTGGAGAGACCACTGGCATATTCTGACTAGGATCAATATAAGAGATACCACAGTCTTAAGTCCCCAATAAACTCATGCCCAAATAAATATTATTGCCTACCTTTACTAATCATACCATTATAAATGGTATAAAACCTGGGCAGCCATCATTTTAATGAATTCTGTCAAGTCCTGTTCTGTTTGCAATGAAGTTGCACAAAGTACATTTACTGAAAAGCAATGCAAGAATACACACAGCCATTTGAAATTCACTTAGCCTCTTTTGCAAACTAACTCCCCGCGCTGAAATGAAAGACTTCCGGTGGCTACATGGGAATTTTGCTTATGAGGGAAAGAATGGCACTCTGTTATTGGAAAAATAAAAATAAAAGTTAACTATTGTTAATTAATGAATTATGGAATGTACTGAGTGCTCACTTGTGCTAAGCACTATGGTAGATAAAAGATAAACACCTGAGACGTCACCCCTGTCCCACAAAGGGCTCAAAATATGGGCGGGGGGGGAGAGAGAGGACACAGAAAGGAAGGCTTTAAACTCCTTGGTATTTTACTTCGGGTGTCTCATTTTCTCATATATGTTTTGGTCTACTCAAACTTCCCCCAAAACTCAGACTTAATATTCATGCATTCAACCACACATTAAGTTCTGTTAAAATCACTTCATGCTTTCAATGGGTTTTGTCTATTTAGTTGGGGGGGAAAATGCACATTAGTATAATAAGGTAGGTAACAGAATGGGCACCTTTTCAGCATCTTTTGCTTACAGGCTTCCAGTTCACCACACAGACAATGCTGTTAAGAATTATGCATGGGCTGACACCTGGTAGCCAATCCCCTAGGATGAAGTTGATGGAGGGGAGGGGGGAGTAAGGTTTAACCTGCATTACGATGCTCCTAGATCCTTCCCATTAAGAGGAGGGTCCAGGGAAATATATACTGCGACCTACAAAAAATTTGAGATGGAACCAAATCTTACTTGAGGAGCAAATGTCCCAGTCCTTGAGTTTCCACAAAACCGTCCCCCACAGTTCATTGGAGGTCACCGGGCATGCAGATCAACAACCTAAAAAGTGAGACCTGAGCCACATTTCTGGTCTGGCTCAGTCGTTCAATCAATGGTATTTATTGGATGCTTACTGTGTGCAGAACACATTACTAAGCACTTGGGAGAGTACCACGCAGTAAATAGGCACGCTCCCTGCCCTCAAGGAGCTTAAACAGAGCAGAAAAGCTTTTCCTCTAGCTCGGACCTGAGCCAAGCTATGAAATTTTAGTTCAGTGCTCCCTTGGAAGCAGGTTTGGAGCAAACCAGACAGTCTGACCACAGATTTCTGGCCCTGCGCAACATCTGCCATGAACTGGTGTCTTTCCAAACCCTTAATCAAGCAATCATATTTATTGAGCACTTGCTGTATGCAGAGCACTGTACTATGTGTTTGGGGGCTCCCCCTCCCCTGCTCATTGCCCAGACCCGCTCCCTGTGCTCTACTGCCCCTTCCTGTCCCACAGCACTTATGCATATATGTACATATTTATAATTATAATTTTATTAATTTTATTAATGATATGTACATATCTATAATTCTATTTATTCATAATGATGCTAATGATGCCTTTTTACTTGTTTTGATGTCTGTCTACCCCCTTCTAAACTGTGAGCCCATTGTGGGCAGCGACTGTCTCTTATTTGCTGCTGAACTGTACTTCCCAAATGCTTAGTTCAGTGCTCTGCACACAGTAAGCGCTCAATAAATATAATTGAATGAATGAGAGGGTAATATAACAGAGTTGGTAGACACATTCCCTGTCCACAAGGCATTAACCCACAACACAAAGCACGAGGAAGCATGGCCTAGTGGAAGGAAAACAGGACTGGGAGTCAGAGGACCTGAGTTCTAATGACAGCTCTGCCACTTACCTGCTGTGTGACTCTGGGTAAGCCACTTAATGTCTCTGTGCTTCAGTTTCCTCATCTGCAAAATGGGAATTAAATCCTACTTCCATCATCATTATCGAGTACATACCAGGTGCAGAGCACTGTAGTAAGCATTTGGGAGAGTACAAAACAATAGAGTTGACAGATACATTCCCTGTCCACAATGAGCTTACAATCTAGCAGGGAGACAGACATTAATATAAATAATTTATAATATATAATTTGAAGATATGTACTCCCGCTATAAAGATTGTGAGCCCCATGTAAGGCAAGGACTGCATCAGCCTATAGATTTGCATCTACCTCAGCATTTTTTATAGTATTTCATAGGTGCTTACTATGTGCCAGGCACTGTACTAAGCACTGGTGTTGAAACAATATAATCAGGTTGGACAGAGTTTGGTCCCACAGTCTTAACGCCCAGTTTACGGATAAGGGAATTGAGGCACAGAAGTAAAGTCACTTGCCCAAGGTCACAGAGTAGGCAGATGCCAGAACCAGAATTAGAACCCAGGTCCGGGTTCTATTCACTAGGCCACACTGCTTCCCTAGCACTTCACTTAGTAAAGTGCTTGGCACATAGTAAGAGCTTAAAAATGTGAAGTATAATAATTATTGTGAGGAAATGAAGGCTCTAACTAACCCTCATTTCCTAATCAATGTTCTGCACAAAGCTTCTTCCTGAAATAAGGCAAGGCAACTGTAATCAGGTTGCCTAATCCAAAACTATGGATTTTCTCATGGCAATTACTTCTCAGCAGCTCTCGCAAATGAATTTCTAACAACCCAAAACTGGAAAAAATATAGGTATGAATGGATGCTTAACTGATCCTTTGGAAATTCTCAATCAATTGTCCTGAGGTTAAAATTAAGTAGTCATTCAGGGACGATTTGAAAAGTTGATATTGCCCTAGATTTTGTGTGCTTTAGACATGTAAAAAAAAAATATAAACCAAAGAAAATACTGAGGATAAGTGGAAGTTACTGTAAATAATCAATTTGACACTACAAAGAAAGGGTAAAAATAATGCACTTCGCAATCAATTTAAAATGGATATCCTCTAGTCTTTGATTTCATTAAGTACCATTAAGAAGCTCAGCCTCAATAAAATTAATGTTCACAACTCAGAACATTCAAACACCCTGTTTAGAAATAAATATAGGACCCAATAGCTGATGTCAAATTAAGTGACATTTCTGAAAGAAAATCCTCAAAAGAAGCTATAATTTGTGTTTCAGGACAGTTAAGAGCTTGATACTTTGAAAATATCACCTGTTCTACTGGGTACTAGTAAAAAAATGTCTCCATGGCAAAATTTGGTAGGCAAAGTCGTAGTCAAGAAACTATCCAAGACTAGTCAGGAAACTGCTTCAGCGGAAGCAGCGTGGCTCAGTGGAAGGAGTACGGGCTTTGGAATCAGAGGTCATGGGTTCAAATCCTGGCCCCACCACTTGTCAGCTGTGTGACTTTGGGCAAGTCACTTCACTTCTCTGTGCCTCAGTTACCTCATCTGTAAAATGGGGATGAAGACTGTGAGCCCCCCGTGGGACACCCTGATCACGTTGTAACCTCCCCAGCACTTAGAACAGTGCTCTGCACATAGTAAGCGCTTAATAAATGTCATTATTATTATTATTATTATTATTATCATTATTATTATTCTCTGGGCCTCAGTTCCCTCATCTGTAAAATGGGGAATAAGACTGTGAGCCCCACGTGGGACAACCTGATCACCTTGTAAACTCCCCAGCGCTTAGAACAGTGCTTTGCACATAGCGCTTAATAAATGCCATCGTTATTATTATCCAGATTTTATAGCAATAGGGCATATAGAGTTGACCTTTGTAGTCGAAGAAGACACTTCTGATGGTGAAGTTCACCTAGGAGCAAGAGTATGGTAGAAAAGGCCAATGTGAGATCCATTATCCTGGCCATATTTTGCCCACAAAAAGGTTATCGCTTGTGGAAGATCCTTGTGGGCAGGGATCATGTCTACCAATTCCGTCATATTATACTCCCCCAAGCACTTAGTACAGTGCTCTGCACACAGTAAGCATTCAATAAACCCCCCTTTTAGACTGTGAGCCCACTGTTGGGTAGGGACTGTCTCTATATGTTGCCAATTTGTACTTCCCAAGTGCTTAGTACAGTGCTCTGCACATAGTAAGCACTCAATAAATACGATTGATGATGATGAATAAACATGATTCATTATTGATTGTACTGTGAAGCTTAACATTTGCAGCAACTAGCGTTATTGTCTTTTGCCTCCTTGTATCTCTTTCCTTACAAAACTTTTTCTCAGAGAGCCACACTACTCTTGATAGTGTTGAGCCATACTTGTCTTTCCTCAGAAATTCTCTCCTAGGCAACATGGACTGGCGTCATGGAGGTCCGAAGGTAAAGGGAAGAAAAAGGGATTTTTTTTAAGTAGTATTTCTTGGGCACACATACATATCTTCGAAGTTGTTTTAAGTAATCCCTTATAATATGAGTTTGATCTTTTAGACACTGATACAACATGTCATTAAAAAAAATGAAAACACACACAGATTGGGTCATATTCTGATCCTGTCGAAGTCAGGATATGTGCTGAGTCCTATGTGCTACAGCTCTACTCCAGGTTGCATATTCATCAACTCATGAAATATTTTAGTAGGAGTCGCATGCATTGGCTGAAAATAGGAGAATTTGGCTTATGTATTGTACAGGTGTACAAAGCAACTTTCCACTCTGTGTAAACTCAAATTTCCATTAGGTAATGAAGGAAGTTGCACTGGTTCCAAAGGGCCCTTCTAGAGGACAGGTCATTTCAAAGCTGTATCACTGTTGGGAGCAAGAGAAATTCTTGCATATTTCATATTAGTCTTCACAGTAAATATGAGCTCTAAAACACTGTGACCTTTCTTCTTCCTGACAAGTAAATTTGCTCGGTTACTTAAGATCAGATGAATTGACGAATTCCTAGGCTGTCCAAAATGAATGCAACAACTTAATGGTAAATCTGTGGGGGGCATTTTCTAGGTGCCTTCTCAAAAAACCTGCTTGTTCAACATTACAATGCATCCTCAGCCATGAAACTGAAAATAATTTTGAACAAAATTAATGCTGTTTTGAATGGAAACAGCCCATTTAGAAAATTCCACCACATACCGTATGGAAAACTCAAAACAACGCCACCACTCCCAACTCAGAGGACCACCCCCTTCTCCTCAACATGCTATCCAACCTTGGCTTCACAGACTCCGTCCTCTCCTGGTTCTCCTCTTATCTCTCCAGTCGTTCATTCTCAGTCTCTTTTGCAGGCTCCTCCTCCCCCTCCTATCCCCTTACTGTGGGGGTTCCTCAAGGTTCAGTTGTTGGTCCCCTTCTGTTCTAGATTTACACTCACTCCCTTGGTGACCTCATTCGCTCCCATGGCTTCAACTATCATCTCTATGCTGATGACACCCAAATCTACATCTCTGCCCCTGCTCTCTCTCCGCCCCTCCAGGCTCACATCTCCTCCTGCCTTCAGGACATCTCCATCTGGATGTCTGCCCACCACCTAAAACTCAACATGTCCAAGACTGAACTCCTTGTCTTCCCTCCCAAACCCTGCCCTCTCCCTGACTTTCCCATCACTGTTGATGGCACTACCATCCTTCCCATCTCACAAGTCCGCAACCTTGGTGTCATCCTCAACTCTGCTCTCTCGTTCACCCCTCACATCCAGGCCGTCACCAAAACCTGCTGGTCTCACCTCCACAACATTGCCAAGATCCGCCCTTTCCTCTCCATCCAAACCGCTACCCTACTCGTTCAAGCTCTCATCCTATCCTGTCTGGATTACTGTATCAGCCTCCTCTCCAATCTCCCATCCTCCTGTCCCTCCCCACTTCAATCCATACTTCAAGCCGCTGCCCAGATTGTCTTTGTCCAGAAACGCTCTGGGCATGTTACTCCCCTCCTCAAAAATCTCCAGTGGCTACCAATCAACCTACACATCAGGCAGAAACTCCTCACCCTCGGCTTCAAGGCTGTCCATCACCTCGCCCCCTCCTACCTCCCCTCCCTTCTCTCCTTCTACAGCCCAGCCCGCACCCTCCGCTCCTCTGCCGCTAATCTCCTCACCGTTAGGCCTCGTTCTCGCCTGTCCCGCCGTCAACCCCCGGCCCATGTCATCCCCCTGGCCTGGAATGCCCTCCCTCTGCCCATCCGCCAAGCTAGCTCTCTTACTCCCTTCAAGGCCCTACTGAGAGCTCACCTCCTCCAGGAGGCCTTCCCAGACTGAGCCCCCTCCTTCCTCTCCCCCCTCCTCCCCCTCTCCATCCCCCCCGCCTTACCTCCTTCCCTTCCCCACAGCACCTGTATATATGTATATATGTTTGTATGTATTTATTACTCTATTTTGCTGGTACATATTTATTCTACTTATTTTATTTTGTTAATACGTTTTGTTTTGTTCGCTGTCTCCCCCTTCTAGACTGTGAGCCCACTGTTGGGTAGGGACCATCTCTATATTTTGCCAACTTGTACTTCCCAAGCGCTTAGTACAGTGCTCTGCACACAGTAATCGCTCAATAAATACGATTGAATGAATGAATGAACTCATTGCCATTCCTTTTTGCCTTTGACAGCAGTGATATTAACTAGAAATTTACAAAATATTTCAGAAAGAACAAGCATTTGAACTGGAAGATTACTTTATCCTAAGTATTTTTTTTTCTTCAGAGGCTTTTAAAACCAGGACTACTAGATAATTCACATGCCTTCTATGCAGCTGAACAGAGCAATTTACATAGCCCATTGAACACTGTTTAGTAAACAAGGAGTGTACAGGGTTAGAGTGACTTCTATCAGGAGTCCTGCAGTCTTTTAAAAAGCAAGGCAGGGGTTCTGTTTTTAGTGCACACTTTGGTTCAGTATTAATCCTGTTTTATGTTGTTCACACCTGCTGCCGACTAGTAGCCTGCTGATGGTCTGTGTTTCATGCTGCTCTGAATGAATCCTTACTAACAGAGTGCCTGAGCAAAGCTACTACACAGAACTAGAAACAAAGCTTAACCTGGACTCAAACAGTACAGAAAAAGACCCTTACTACCCTTCATTTCTAATGAAAGTTCCAATGGGATGTGTTTGCCATTTTATATTAAAACCCAACAGCAGCAGGTATTTTTAAATGGAAAGATTAAAACACATCAGAATATTTAGTTTTTCCAGGTTACTTCTATTGAGAAAGTTGTAGGATAGGCAATAATATACACTTTTAGTAATTGCTAGTTATATAAGCCAGCGACACCTTTCGACACTGAAAGTACTATCTGTTCTTAAGTAAGCATCATTTATCCATTTTAAAATCCTATAACACACCATTCTGTACATACAATTTAGTCATAGCAAGCTGCATATAGAGGAGCCCTAAGAAATAAATGAAAAATATTCAGCAATCAGTAGCAATGATGTGACTACAACGGTGACTTATGCTAAAACAGCTCTCCCAACGCTGCATGCGTCTAATAGCCCACATCAAAAGGAATTATTTCTTTTTTGATCGTAGTGCAGCGATAAATCAAATTCAGTACCATAGACAGGGGGGAAATCCTCCACTGCCAGAAAAGGTCCAAGTCGGAAAGTGACTTGATTTAGCATACGTAACCAAGTCAGAGAAATGCATACAAGGCAGCCCTGTTGGATTTTCCTACAGAAGCAGAAAAACTTACTTTCTCCTGGTGCAACCCAGCATCACGATACACTTATGTCAAAATTCTCTGTTGTCGCCCTCTCTCCAATTCAGGAAATAAATCAATTTCCTTTCTATTTAGGGGTCAACTTTTCTCCACATGTGTGTTCCAGTGGCTCCTAGTGGCCAGCCCACAAAAGCCTCTGAATAAGCAGCAGGTTTAGGAGACCAAAATTTGACCTGATCGATTCATCTCCTAGAGAATCATTTTGCCTCACACTGACCAATAAAGAAATGTGATCATTGGAGCCGTCTGTATAATTCACACAGACGTACACAGGCTTGAATTTTTAAAGAAAAACATCACCTATGATATCAAAGTTTTTTCAGCTAAAAAGCCTCTGGCGTGACAAAAATCTAGTCCAAATTTGCGCTTCAATGATTTCCCCTGTACTCTTCCCATAATTATTTTCTTGTGGGGAGTTGAGAGGCTCCTCTTCCCGGCTCAATATCTCAAATCAGATTTTAAATTAATCATCTCTGGGCCAGTCCAGTTTTATCAGTGCCAATACTGGCAAATTATCTTTTGTAGGGCTAATCGAGATCAGGGGTTAGTTCAGATGACTGAAATCTTTTACAGACTGTGCCATGTTCCTCGAGAACATGAATGTACCCAAAATTCTTCCCCTTTTCCCCGAACTCCCCACCCCTGTGCTCCAGTATTGTAAAACCAAATGATATGGGCCATGGTTGGCAACCACCCAGATACCAGACTTTCAGATACCTAGTTTTCTACCGTATTTAAACAATGCATGGGATGGTTCAGAACTTCTTTACGTTCTGGTGAAAACCAACTATTTCATTTAACAATGTGCATGAAATAATGAGGCTTTAAGCAAACTTTGGAATTCTTTTGCCCGTGTTCAAAGGAGTAAAGTGTCTTTAACATGACACTATAAACCTAACATGGGTTCTTGAACCTAAATTATGATGATGGAATTTGTTAAACGCTTACTGTGTGCCAAGCAGTGTTTCTGAAGGATGTGTAAAAAAGCAGATATATGCCGAAGCCCCCTCCACCTTTTTTTTTTTTTAAGAATAGAATGTGCAGTCCACTATCCTTCAATAGTACCTACTAGCACCACCTTTGTGGGAGTAAGGTCGCCCTGGGCGGGCGAGTTCTTAAATCCAAACGATCACTTTACATGCATTCATATTTTTCTCCTATACCAAAATGTTTAAAAAATACATATTTGGCTTAATCAGGTCATTAGTTACCACAATATTTTCAATGCACCCCGGTCACTTTTACGGCTACTTAAGTGAGGACTTAAGGTTTCATTTTGTGATTTGTTTTAAAAACTGCAAATTTCTTTGTGAGTGTGCAATACTGCCTTTTTCCTCCTAAATGCAATCTTCACAGTTTCCATGTTCTCACCTGATCCTAGGTGCATCATGCAAAACTACACCCTGATTAGTGGTGGAAAATGTGGCCCTGATATTTTTAACACGAAGCCTAAAAATCTTCCTTTATTTGGGTGGGGGCCTAAATAAGTTAGCTTTGCTATTTGCTTGTAATAGAAGGTGCAATTGCCGTTCTACAACTGCCTAAATCCTCTGCATGTAGCACTGGAAATAGTATAGACACTCTCAAATTTGGACGGGGGGCGGGGGGAGAGGGAGAGGGAGAGAGAGAGAGAGAGAGAGAGAGAGAGAGAGAGAGAGAGAGAGAGAGAGAGAGAGAGAGAGAGGATGCCGACTTGCCAATTGCTCTACCTGCTGCTGCCTCCAAGCAATGTTGCTATGCTTGCCCACTTGCACAAAAAGTTAAGACTACTTTATTTTGATTATACTGCTTTCCTCAGGCAGGAATTTTTATTACAATTGAATCTTGAACCATTAGAGTTTCAGTGATGCATTTTTATGTTTACAGTTGACATCTCCATAGAAGAATGAAACCTTTGAGCAACAGCTCTATACCATGAAGGTTGCCTGCCATAAGGATTTAAATTATTTTACACCTAAACGGAACCAGTTGTTCTTTAGTTAAAATTTAATAAACCCAAAACCAATGACCTTTCTTCCACAGAAACCCGAGTTGCAAAAATGAACTTTCCAACGAAATATTTTTTAGCGAAGTAGTACTGAACAAAGGGCTCTTTAAAGCTGAATGCTTTGTCAATTTATCAGCTTGTGAACATTCTGTTCCTGAATTCCCCATTGCTGTTGAACATATAGAACAGTGGTGCCTTGGTTAATCGAATACTATTGATTTGAGTGTGTCACAGTGATCTCATTGAGAGTAATCAATAGTAATCCAAAATCAATCAATCTGCTCTTGCACTATCATTTATCAAATCTGAATACACCAAATTATTTGCAGGAGTTAAACTGCAAAAAAAGGGAAATAGTGAAATGGGAAAAAATGAACTGCTTTCCACTGAACAGCAAAACAAATGTAGTTTTTTGTAAAATAATACACATGCTGTGATATTTTGAGAAAATAATGATGCACCACAATATCCTATTTCCCTAAATTTATGATTCATGCTCCACCTTTATTTAAAAAAAATTCATTCGAGTAAGATTCAGAGGTTATGCGATCTTATTGTTGCAATACATACTTCACAGCTACAAAGTCCAAACACTTTATAAATGATAGTATGATGAGCTGAATTTCAAACATCCACCATCCGTCCATTGAAAAGGAACGGCAACCCACTAGGAATATGGAGAACTGACTTTTTTTAAATATCAAAAATCGCTTTTAATGGAGATGAAGAGGATAAAAATTCTAAATTTCTCCAGAGAATGAAATAGGTGTACCTACTTATCAAAAGATGTGCTATTGTTTCTGAATGCACTTTTATCAACATATTCCCCTGCAATTTAGTCCTTCTATTACTTATAGCATGCACCCTGCTTTTAACTTAAATGGAAAAAAGGGACAAAATGTCTAAAACATTTACTTTTGCTAATGTAAAAAGTGTTGGCATTTCACTTCATTCCTGATAAGCTTGGTGCCAGTAGAAGTGATTATTCTTTTCTTATTCAAAGCATATCAGCATTTCGAAAGCGCTCTCAATTTTATCAGGTGTATGAACAGCACGGTTACTGAAAACAGTTTGTACTGCTCCTCTCCCTGCCAGGCTATCAGATAAACCCCAACTAACCGTATTTACACACAATCAAACATAAGCAGTTTTTTTAATGCACTACAGTCTGATCCAGTTGGTCACAGGTATTTCTGCTTGACATTAATAAAAATGCCAGCAGAAAGCATACTGACCCAACAACAATCAAGAAAATTTCACAAAAGCACCAAAGGGGTGGGGGGGGGTGGGGAGTGAGGGGAGAGTTGTTGTCAACAAGCTCATTTCAATGAAAAAATAATAGAGGAACACTGTTTTTATTGAAACTAAATGATCTTTTTGCTTGGTACGATATACAGCTAGAAGGCAGTATACATACATTGAACTCAAAAAGAAAACAATTTTCTGGGGTTTTAGTCCAATTATTGAATTCATTTATCTACATTTTAGGTGATTTCCATCATTACGCAGGAAGATATCAAATAGCAGTGAAGTACAACAGTGGAAAACATATCACCAAACTCACCCAGCAAACTGCAGGCAAGACTGCTGTTTCATGGTGAACCCAGCCTCGTATCCTTCTAAATATCAAAGCAATATAAACACACTAGAAGCTACAGTTATTTTATTTCAGAAAGAGACTATATACAAAGTAACTTAAGAATATATTCAAGATACATTGAGAATCTTACAATTCAGAAAGTAGTATTTTTGCTCAGTCTTTCAATGAAGATGAATGTCTTTGATTACCCAGCCATGTGAGAAAAACAAAATCATTTTTTTTAAAAAAGTCCTCACTGGGGTTAGCTAACCTAATGTAATTAAGCTTCACATACTTGAAATGATTTAATAGAAGCTGTAAGTTTTAACACTTTGAGAACAACTTGTGAACTGTGCACATGTGGACAACAATTTTTGGTGCAGGAGAGGAAAAAGAAAACAAAACTCCTAGAACTCCTGGAATAAAGTTTAGTTGAATTCCTCATGTGCTAAAAAAAACCTTTCCCTGTGAAAGTACCTTCTAGTTAAGCTTTGTCCATGGATATTACATCCTTTTCCACCCTGGCTCTTTACTGAATTCCACTCATAGAGCAAAACGGAGCTGCCACGTGCCACCACCTGAGCCCATCTCACGCTTCTGTCTAGACTCCAAGAACAGAATAAGCCATCTCCTAGATTTGTAGGAGAACAATGAGATGAATTAAGCCAAGTGTGCAGCGCAGTGAAATTCAGCCGATTGTTGCTTCTCCATCTGTGACACCACGATCCCATGATTGATGGGGCAGGTGTCATTCATATTAATGTAAACCACAGACAATTCTGTTCGGTCCTTTCATTATGACCCGGCACCAACTGTATACAATCACTTCCTGATCAGAGAATGATGTGGTACCCACTACACCTTCGCATAATTATCAGAAATGCTAGTTTTGGTCTTTTAGTGCTCACGGGAACAACTAGTTAAATACAAGGTGTCTTATGCTACCTCAAAAACATCTCATATATTCTAATGGATTTTCAGTGACTCTGAACGAGAACACTGCCGAGGAATCTTTTCAATGTTGAAAAAATGAAAATTTTACCAGAAGCTGTGTGTGTGCGCATCTCTACACACACACACACACACACACACACACACACACACACACACACACACACACACACCTCTGTATTATAGCAGTTATGGAATTTTAGATAGCATTTTTATTTTTGCTACTTGGAGTTCACAATTTCAAACACATCACCAGTCACTTCTGAATAGATCAAATCAATGCCAATTTTTGAGGTTTCAGAATAAGTTTTTACCTTCCAAATAATTTACTATTTTACACCGGCTATTAAATACTTACTACTTTTCACATTTGCTATCCAAATTTAGTAGCAAGGAAACAAGATCCTGATAGGATGCTCTAGAAGAATAACATCACACCGACTATTTTTATGAAATCTAATTCAGCCTATTGGCCCCTGTATATAAAACTGTAGAATATAGTCCTTTGCTTCACTCTCTACATTGTCAAAAAGAGAGGATATAAGCAGGAAGTAGCTTTTTAAAAAATCAGAGCTTTGATAATCAAGAAAATAAATTATAATTTTGGACATTTGTTACACTTGTTCCTACATCTATCTAAAAGCATAGATTTGGGTAATTAGTGAGGTTTTTTTCTTATATTTGTCTGGCAGTATTGCTTTAATTTACATTTCTTCCATTGTTAAAGAGATAAAAAGTTTCACATGAGCAGTAATAAGAAAGGAAGGGGATTGGTTTGTCTTTACAGGGAAAACAGCTGCAAAAATATAAATAAGAATTTCCAGCACAGTGATTAATTGAGGGAATAGCTCTCTTCATTTGCTTTCCCCCCCTCCCAAATATTTAACTGGGAAGAATTTAAATTCTGCTCAAGCACAAGTCAATGCGATCTTTGTGGATGTTTTTTCATGACATTTCAAATAGCCAGGCTAAAAGAAAATAAACTTCAACTTTTGGTTCTCTAGTTCTTAGCTGTTTCCATTTTGAGTTCCTACTGCTATAGATCCAAATAGCAGTCAGAAAAATAGACATCTCTCAGAACATATTATGATAATTTCTTCATAGCCTCATTTATTATTTGCACTTGTTTGACCAGTTGTTTGAATGGGTACGGTAGTGTAAAGTTAAATCCATTTATTTATGACTCTTCTAAGGCTCCTCAATATGGCTAATAGTTTGATTTCTTAGACTAGGTAAGCAGTGCCAAATTACATTACAGGCAGTACATGGTTCCAGTCTAACTCATCCAAGACAAATTTGCAATTTTGTTTCACTGAAACCAACATAAAAAGACAGAGAGGAATATGTATGACAAGGGCTGACTTCCTAAGCAATAAGCTATGGAAAGAGTCTAAATCTGCTTGAAAGTATTAATTTAAAATGCATTTCTTAACCCAAGATGAATGTATCAGTGTAAAAATCTCTTTGGTCTGTTAACCCTTCAAAAATCCTAAAAACTAGCAAATAAATATTTGAAATATTCTCAGGGCACATTCTTCTTGACTTCTGGTCATTATAATCATTGTATGTATGTGTTACATACACACATTTCTATCCAAGCACATGATAAATTAGGTGAATTTTATTGAGACAGAGAAATCTTGCCTTAATAAAAACACTTACCCCTAGCTCAATAAGGAATACTGATGATCCAGTTTCCAATCATCTACGTAACATTTGAAACACTGAAGACAGGTTTATGCCAAATGTAAAAAAACTCACACATCTCAAAAAAAGTTCTGATTAAACTACTGAATAACCAAGTCATACGCTATATTGGTCATTTCAAACTTTCAATTGGAAAATACTTGCAATTATTACTGCCATATCAAAGGATAGGAAATAGAGCATGGAAGAAAAGTGTACAGCTGTGATTACTGGGTAAAAAGAATGGGGTCGGGATGATGTGGGGATGAGGTGTGAAGAGGTACATAGTGTTTTAAAAAAACGCAACGCTTACAATAAAAATGATCACTATCAAGCACAGTTTCACCAAGAACCCTGGAAAGTAGAAATATGAAATAAACTTGAACAAAATCTCCATGAAGCAGTAAATTGGAGCTTATAAAATTGAAAGGCTCTATGGAAGAATTGTGTTTTGATACAATAAAAAGAGAACTCTACCTCAATGGCTAAAAGCATTATCTAGAAATGAAAGACTCCGGCAATTTAATGGTATTTTAGGAATTCTATAAACCTTAAAAATGGGGAAGCTAATCTTTAGGAATACTGTAAGAGTAGCACATATGACATCATAATTAACATCTGCCATATGTGGACTAGATTTACTGGATGAAATCATAATCTTCTATGAAGTTTATTTTTTAAAAAATTAAGCAACATCAACATGATACCTGTGATTCACTTTGTCTCAAAAAGAAAACTATTTCCCACAATATTTAGAAGCTTTATACTTAAGCACCTTTGTGAGAGCAACAAATGAATTGAATATTTTACATTGTTTGGTGAAGACTAACATATTTTACTTTAAGATATGCTTTTTAAGTTTAAGAAAATAATGCAGCTGGATGTCAGAGAAGCAGCGGTACAGAAAACACTTCTTGGATATGTCAAAAATGAAAATATTTTTTTCAAACATCCACATAGTATTTTTGAAGTTTTAGATTTCATTCTTATGAAAAATATATTAATAATATACTGATTACAAAAAATTGAAACATGAATAAAATGAGGCGGCTGAGCAGAATAAAATCAGGGTGAAGTCTTGATTTTGCTAGAGAGTTAGCAATCCATTTGCCTAAAGTAAAATCAACTAGTAACAATAACCATGCCTGAAAAATTACTGGACGAAGCTGAGCTACAGTGATACATTGGTATTCATAGGGAAAGACCCTGAAAATCCATACCTATCCTTAATGTGCTGTTTCTACATGTGGATATATTTTACATGTATCTGTGCAAGTCTATATGTGTCTAAGATGCTTGCTTTTATAATTCACAGCAAATGACCGTCATTTATATATAAAGAGTATGGCATACATATATGTGTCAATATAGGTGACTACTGCAGTCATATGTAAAATATGTATGAAATATAAAAGAACATGTAATAACTGGAGTGTCAAGTTGCAGAGATTGTTGGTGTCATCCCTTCCCTATCAAACATACACATAAGTATGATTGGAGACAGAGAGGTTAAATATTTCACTGTCAGAGCATGTCGAGAACTGCAATTCATTTCTATCTCCTGTGCTTTAGGACAATGACAATTTAATACAAGGCAAGTGGATGTAAAAGAGATAAAACAGAACAAACTGGCCCAGCGTAATCATGGATTTCTTCCAAAGAGCTGGCTAGAGGTACAGCTCATATGTCCTTATAGCAGATCAACATTTTACTGTTCTCTCCCATGAATTTGCTATGAAGCAAAATCTTCATCGAAGTTTACCCTCCTGGCTGACGGAACTACAGAGGAGCTGGCAACTGAAATTTCCTAATGCCTGAACCCGCTCATTGTAACAAACTATTAGAAAGAGTAGTAATAATGTTTAATAATAAGTAATAATGTTTTGACCAAGAAGAGCTACTTGCTTGTCAAACATAAACCTCCAATATTGTCCATTTTCACTTATGCTTATGAGTGGATGAAAGCAAAAGCTCAGATGTTAAAGGTCACTGGTTTTAGGAGCATACAAAGAAATTCTTGGCTTTTATTACCTATTTACATACAATGTTGGAAAAAAGGTTTACAATTTTACTTACCTAAATGTGGGATACATATTAGAGGCTACTGTATTAATGTCCACCTTCAAATATCAATGGCCTCATCTTTGTTTGCAGTTCCTACTGTAGTAGTGTAGCTAAAAGTATTCTTAAGTATTACCTACCGAAACATTCAGATAGACAAATAGCAAGCAGTATGCACCTTGAAATTAATTGTGAAAGTATGACCTGGCTAATGGGATGGCACTTTATCTTACTGCAGCACTGAGAAAATTTGTCGTTCTTTACTAGCTCAGTATTTTACAAAAATGCCCAATGTCAAATCAAGTCCTGATGAAATAATTCAAAACAGTACCTAGACAATCATCAAATACTCTTGTACATTGCAGAAAATTCAAGGTTTAAAGTTATGCTTTTTTATATTTAAGTGTATCTTTTTTCCTAAATATTTGCTCCTTTCAAATCTATTAGCATTTTTGGGACACTAACAGAGCAAAAATGAGGAAGTGGGAAAAACAGCCCTTTTATAGTTTTGATTAAATCAAAGAATAGAACAAGAGGTTTTCGATTTACGAATCTGAAATAGGAGACGATATTACTTTGCAGGAGAAAAATGGAAAAATGATCAGGCATTCAAGAGAATTAATGGATATCCACAAGGGCTTTGCTAATAACATGGGTTAATTACCGCTGAACGCACCAGGCTCAGTAAATAAAGGAACATCGCCATAAACACATTAAAATAAGCAACCATCACTAAAAGAGGAGCTGGCGATTCCCTTACCCCTTACTCCTATAAATAAGCTGTTTCACAGCCACTTCAGTAAAAAGCTTTTACCACTAACTAGAGGATTTTTAAAAGCTTCTCTCTAACAGGGTATACCCCCCCGACACCGCCAAAAACACACACTCCCCAAACGAAAGCAGTGATGAAACATGACTTGTGCCCCTCAGTGTCCAAGGAGACTAGAAATTAATATCATTCACTCAGGACACTTTTTGGTTTGCTTAGTAGGAAACTTGATGTCCTTTATGAGCTTCTTTCCTAAGCTGTATAGTTTTGGAACTTCAACTGATTACTTAGTCAATAAAAATAAGACTCATCTGATTCCTAATGTCCTTGATATGTGAGGTTAATAAAAAAAAACTCCACAAACCTCAAGCAGCCCACATCAAGTGCAATTGGTTGTCACCTTCATCAATTTACAAAGAAATATACTGGCATCACCCTTGCAGGTATTTTCAATGCTTTAGTCACTGTAATTGTATCCTTTAAAAAGCAGAGAACAAATTAAAGAAGAGAACGGAAACAAACTAAATGAAAGTCCCAGTATGGAGCAAAAATAAATCTGGCAAGAAAAATTCTGGGAAAATTATTCATTTGGTGTTCTATGAAAATACCTTAAGTGACTTTTGGCAAGCCCAAATCTTTACTTACCTAAATTATACCCCTATGAATTAAAGTTTATTTCTTCTTAATAGCTTCTCACACTATGAAAAAAAATCCGGTAAGCTATATATAACCCTTTCATCTGTTACTTTTACGTCTTTTATTTTGATGTGATTTTTATTCTGGAAGCAGAAGGTGGCAAAAAAGACAGTACGCACAAGGGTGGGCAGGGGATCAAAAATATGAAGTAAAAGTGAGCCACAAAACAAAACTTCAGAGCCCTGGGAAGAGAACCAATGATTTAAAAAAAAAATCTGGAATTATATATGAATTTACAAAACTATTCCCTTGCCCCCTCCATTTTCTGGAGTGTTTCAATTGTCTTTCCTTCTTCCAACAGCTGTGACAACTGCTAAAGACTCAGTAAAATTAAGTCCGCTCTGTAATCCTGCAGTCAATGTTACATTTTAATCATGGGTTGAAACAGATTTCATGGGATGAGCACACTGTTTCATTTAGAATAATTAGACTGACACATATGTCAAACTGGGCAGATAGATTTTTACATATGTTATCATTAACTATTATTTTTTAAAGGGAGTCACGGAACAAGCTTTAGGGTATTTCATTCTTCAGCCTGCTTCAATCAAAGCATATTTGGTGATGGGTTAACTCAACTCAGAGTTAGTCTAATTTAGTCAATTTTAAGTGTGTATCCTTTTCACACCCTTCAAAAGTGAGGGCTGCATGAAATGTCGAATATATTTAATTGAACTGCATATCTTTTGCTTCATTTCTCCGCATACACTTCTGATGAGGAATAGCCCAAGTACAATTACTATGAATATTAATAGCATGTATAAATTCTATGTTTTACTAATTGAGACTGAGAGACAGATGTGTTGCTTAGCATCAGATCTTTCTGCCTGTCCAGTGAACCACAGAGCTATCAGAATTCCATCCAGACAATAAATCAGAATTTTTTTTAGGGTGACTTATTTGTGTTCTCCCCCCCAAAAAAGAAAGAGAACTAGTTTGAATCTTGCCCAGAAAACAAAAAGACATGTGCCCTGATTTCATTTACACAGCCTACTTTAAGAGGCTTAACTAATCATTCAAATAAGCGGAAGGTAAATTCAGGGAAACTTCTTTAAAGGGATTTCCCCCCTTGTCCTTTTGGGTTTTTAAAATGCGTTCATTTTGAAAGAAAGTTCAAATCCTAGTGAGTTGTTGGCAATCACTTTCCTCCAGACCTAAAGACATTTTACGCTCGACTCTTCTTTAGCAGCTCTCAGAACTGTGACCTACAAAACCACACACACATCTTAGTGGGCAGCCTACCTTTGTTATCTTTTTTCCTCTGTGTAGTTTTAGGGTCACTGTTTTTATTTCATTATTTTTTTCAAGCCATCTCCCCTATTCCCCTGTCTCTGTCAAGTCCATTTCGGTCCTGCTGATGTCCGGTTTGTAGATAATGTCACCAACATGCAGGCTCTGGAACTGCAAGTCACTTTTCATCTCTGGCTTAATTACAAAGAGCAATGCAATATGCAATCGCTAAGGACAGCTAGTGGACACCTCCCTATAATACACTGTCTTTTCTACATAACCTTAAATTTTCTCCACAATGTAGAGAGTGCAGTGTTTACTAACAGCACCTTTTTCAGAATTACAAAGTATTACTGTAATGTGAAAGCAAAGCAATATAACTGGCTTAACATAAAGAAAGATGAATCAGTGACAGCTCCCATGATATAGTAATATTTAATCCTGACTGAAGGCTGAAATTAAGTTTATGACCTACTCATCTACACCAGAATGCCTAATTTAGTTCCTCCTCATCTTTACCTCCCCCCCCCCCCCCTTGCTGGCTTCTTCCCCCCTCCATTGATAGTTTGAATATGAATTGGCATGTACCCAAGAATACTCATAAATACAAATTAAACTGTATGCAGGAGCCAAAGTACTTTCCCGTATTTTGCAACATACAGTGAAACAAATCTACTACCTTACTAACCCATTTGAATGCAAAAATGCTGAATTTTTGAATCCAAAAATCTCCTCCTTACTTCTTATGATTTTTTAAAAACTAGAATGGGTAAAATTTCCCTGATACTGAATGAACCAATTTGTCAGCTAAGTGCTGCCTTAATGCTCACCATGCAAGAAGCATTATTCTAAACCTGAATTGCAGAGGGTTGGTTTTGAAATAATCCTTTGAGAGAGAATTAGCAAACATGCCATTTTCCCCTCTAACTCTTGTGGTAAGAAATGACAGGGATGGAAAAAAAAACCTGTCAAACTGCAAACCCATAAGAGGCACTCAGTAGTATAAATTATTTTTGAGTATGTTATTTGTAAAGCATTGCTCCCTGGAAAAACGGGTTCTAGCAAAAGGTACATTTTAACAGTCCGCTAAGCATTTGTGCCAAGTGCCTATTCTTAGCACCTGAATAAGAAGTGACTGTCACACAGCTGTTTTCCTGACAGTCACAGACTCAAAGGTAACATTGTAGTCAGAGAACAATTCTCCACTAACTGAATTAGGAGATCACCCTCGCACAAAAGGCACAAGACAGACACAAACAGGCACTCTGGCACACAAAACACACAGAACATGATCTGAAGCGGTCTTCAAATACTAATTTTTTTTTTTTTCAAATGAGGAGGGAGGGGGAGGGGGGAAAAAAAAAGGTACCTACTCTTCTTCGTAGTGCAGGGAAAAAGACTCAGGAAGGCAAAGTTCTACCGAATCCATGTGCGCCCGGCAACCATAATTTGTGCACCCCAGCTATAAATCAAAGTTTCCTCGACGAACACAGTGCAATTAACACCAATGTTCTCCTGGTGACAAGCCTACAGGCACAGCCAGTTGGGACCAAAAGCTCTCTCACTCTCCTAATCAAGGACTTAAAGCCCCGATTGCAGCTTATTAATATGAAGTAGGATTTTACATATGCAGTCCCACTGGCCCAGCCGCCAGGCGCTGGATTGGAAGGATTTTAGCCAATCGAGGGGGAGGAGACCAGAGGCAGCACAGATTGAGAAGAGCCAGGCAGGTAGAGAGGGTGGCCAGAAACTGAAAAGGACTGAAAACTCAGAGTGGACAGATTAAATGCATAATAACAATAATAATAATACACAGACAGAGAGATTTCAATTCTACAAATATGCTCTGAGAGGCTCCTGGGGGAAAACAAGTCACTTAACTCCCTAGGTACCAGAGGGGGTTTTCTGCCTCTGTTGGGGTGTGTGGGTTTTTGGTTTTGGTTTTTTTGTCTGGTTTTTGTGGTTTCTCCAACCTTTTTCCTGGTACCCTGAAAGGAAGATTCACACGCAGACTCACTTAATTGGGGAAGACTGCTGCAGCAGGTAGAGAATTCAGTTTACGCTGCCATTGTCTGTTCCATGAAATTGCCAGCTTTCTTTTTAGTGCTTTCCTTTGCCATTCGCTACGAATGAAATGTCTTCGCATTTGCCTGATGAAGACTAGGGAGTCGAACGGCAAATGTGGTGTTCTAAAATGTTCTGGAACTAGAAAGGAAATTTTTCAGGTGGGACTAGGTGCAGTTTTAAAGCTGTATTGTTTGTGTTTATAATTTTATGTGACTATTACTACTATGTGTGCCTTAACAGTGGGGTTTCAATCACCGTTTCCCTAAAAGAGACAAGCTGCCAGCGGGCTGGTCAGTGAGGTAAAAGTGGGAGGGGTGGATTTTACTACTGTAGACTAAACTCAACCTGCTTCATTTTAACAAGATAAAGACACCATTATAGTAGCGACTTTGTCACTAAACTGTGGACGAACACCCCTCATATACTTAACAATTCAGTCTGCAAACCAGTCTGCAATGCAAATTCACATATATAATATATATGAAATTTTAACCCTATGAATATATATTTAACATGAAAACTTTAGAGAAAGTTGCACATTCATTTACACCGCAAACACATGCTCATAAACACAGACACACAGGATAACTGAACTGAAAATCTGATTTTCTGCAATCTACTGCCTTTTGCCACCTGCCTCCAATAAAATGAACCAGTTTCAAAAAGTCATTTGCAATCCTTTAGGTAAATGCCTAATGAGTTAGTGGGACTGGGGCAATTGTAATTAAAATTTAGGAATACCAAGCATTCATTTTCCACAATGCAATCGGTACTATTTGCCGTTATTAATATAGTTTACCTTTAGGTTTGATGCCATTTACATATTTCATATTTTGTTCCATTGGCTGCATTTATAGAAATAGATTCTAGCTAAATATGTCAGAGAAAACTGCTACTTCCTTCAGATCCACATTTTTTCCCCACTTCTAGTACTTTCATAATCTTTGCAGTTTGAAGCCCTTCACAATGCCAAAATTATAATCTTAGAGTTCAAAACAATGCAGAGGACCCACATACGATGAATTAACACACACACACCACCAAATCAGCAACTCATAGCCTTCTCAAAAACCTATGCCTCAGCTTTTTCCCTAAAACAGAGAACATGAAAATCAGAAATACATATTTTTTGCCTCTTCATAGCAGAAAATAATTTTCTTTCCCATGTTCAGAACCAGGTTTAGTGTGTGGGCCTAGAGTTTGGTATTTGCACCATAAACGAATCCAAGTTTCAGATCAGAACTCAATACAACCCAGCAACGTCTGCGACTATATAAAAGCAGGTAGTAAAAGCTTAATTACCAGTAGCATTATGCTGTCTATACTGTTAAATGTGAACTCTGCAATTAAGATGTAAATTTGGTTGTGAGCAGTGAATTAAAGGAGCCCCGAGAATAGAAGAAAATCCAAGCCTTCTCCAGATACTATAAAGGACAAAAAAAGCTTTTGCTTTATCAAATCTAAAATAGGGCATTTTTGTACAGTTAAAAAAATACTTTCCAAAGCTTTTTGATAAAAGAAATGTATTTTTTCTAATATAGAAAATGAATTACAACTAAGAGTTTGAAACATATACAGCTACTTTATACCAAATGAAACATTTTTAATACACTAAAATTACTGTGGCCACTAACTGGTTCAACTGCGCACATTTTCTACAACAAGAAAACTAATGTTTCCTTTTTAACTACCCATGTACACTCACTGTGACACAACTATGTTCCTAGTGTGCTAGCATACTGTGGTTCGATGTATTCAGATCTCGTCTATGTGTGTCTCTGTATTTAAGGTATGTTAGTGTTTTTCTGCATTCCCACGCTATGAAAGATCTATTTATTACTCCCTAATATGGCTTTTTTAAACAAGATATTAAACTCATTATTTTCCTGATAAATCTTAAGTCATTTCATGTTTTTCAGAGCCATCTTATTGTCTGAAGAGGTCCACACTATCTTCCTTTACCTCTATATCCATCTGCTGAATATTGCTTACAGAATGCTTTCCTGAGCTTTTATAAATCTCTCTACCTATCCCTTCCCTCCTGCATCACAGCACACAGACACACACACACAAACATACATTATGCACTTTACCCTATACTAGCCTTTGCTATCTTTCCCTCAACTGTCATTCACTCAGCAAACACTTCCCCTTTCCTGAGAGTACTATTTCCAGAATGATCAAAGGTATTACTTATGGAACCTCAGCATTTTAGGTCTTTTTTTCTCTCTAGGATCACAAGGCATCGATCCATTACCTAAGAATCTGGAATTTCATCAATGGCCTTAAATTCAGTTAAAGTAGTTTAAAATTTTGAATAATACCTATTGCATTAAACTTCTAGTCCCAGGACTGCCTTCACAAAGGACACAGGTTAAAGGTATAGTTTGCAACAAGAAACTTTGCTATTCACCTTGCTACTATCCCCACCTTCTAAAAGTAGATTTGAATGGCAGAAATAATCACACAGACAGCACATGTACACATGCAAACTAATGCAGTCTACACATTGCCTGCTGCTATTACGGCATCCACCCAAAACAGAAAGAATAGAAACAAAGAAAAAAGGTTCTCATATGTACCATCCCATGAACCTTAAGGAACTGAGTCCATATCAACCTACTATCTTTGCTTGTAATTTTCCCTACCCAAATCTTTCAAATACCTGCATCCTTAAGCAATGCAATCACCTCTAAATATCCCCAAACCAGTTTTTTTAAACCACACTTCCCTTAAGGGACACAAAAGTAGAAAGAGTTTCAGAGCAGTGCAATTTCAAATCAGCAGTATGTGGAGCTATGCACATATTCCTTGAACATGTGAAAAAGTAGGTTTCTTTATGTTACAAAAATAACCCAAATTTTACTTGTGTACACAACTGGTGCAATGCTTGGAGCTGAAGCAAAGGGCCTTTCTAGTCGCATTCTGGTCCCTACAGTCTCAATCCTAGAAACAAATTGATATGGTTTCAATAAGACTTGGGGAGAACACCTAAAACTTGGCAGTTGTTACCAACTGAATGGCCACATTTTGCTTTAATTCTGATTTTTAAAAAATCATATTGATACACACCTTAAGCACTGATATTCGCCCCGCCCCCAGGTTCACATCACTTAGGTACATATCCAAACTGTGATTTATTTTAATGCCTGTCTTCCCCTCTAGTCCTTAAATTCCTTGTGTGCAGGGATTGTTTAGACCAGTTCTTTCGTATTATACTCTCCCAAGCTCTTAGTACAGTGCTCTGAACCTAGTGAGCATCCAGTAAATACCATTAGTGGATTGACTGATTGCGTTCCTTCCTGAAAAGTGAGAAGTTCTGTTATTGAAAAATCAGTATTAAACCTCTAAAGCTGTCATACCTCTTTGGAGCACACATCATACCTATCATATTGACCTTTTGTGCTCTTTGTTATAAGAACCTCTGCCTATTATATTGTGAATGGGAACAACCCAGCTTTTATATAAAATTGCTATATGCAAACTGGACAGATGTTTTCCCAATTCAGTGTGATTTTGAAAATGTAGATGGTTTATGTACTTTGGAACCATCTGGTCAACCTCTTGATTTTTAATGTTTATTACTAATAAAATGCTTTTATTTTTAAAAAGAATGTCCTCATATTTAAAAAAAATCTGAATCAAATCAGGAATAATTCAAAACACCAAGGCTACTTTTATAAAGAGGCAGAGCACACAAACTTTCTTTTTTCAAAAACTGATGAGCCCTCGCTCTAATTTCTACCAAACTTTATTAATCCATCAGAAGCCTGCCAGAATTAACCCATTTTCCTAGAGTTTCTACTTTTCATGGGACAAGTATTTCTATTTATATCATTTCAACGTTTGTCCCAAGTGGTAACAAGACAGTGCTCCCAAAAACTAAAATACTAGATACCAGAAGTACGAACCACACCAATTGTTAAGTACATAAAAACAACTGTTTATTCTCAACAATTTGCTCATCTATCCCCTAACTTTTAATACTCTGAAAATTACTTGCTGAATGGTCACATTTTGCATTAAGCACTTTGATATTCACAGAGCCTGTGAATTTTTCTCTTGCAGTTCTGCTCAAAGTTAAAAAAAAATTCCATCTCAAACAGCTTGGATAAATTACAGAGGATTCAGTTGCTCATTTTAATTAATACAGGATTATTTCACTTTCAATTTTGTGAAACAAATAATATGATGGGTGGAATGTCACTAAATATTAAATCATAAACTGGTGCTATACCCAAAGGAAAACTTACTTTAGTTATGGAACATTCCCCATTGAAATCTTGAATGATCATATACATATTTACATGGATAAAGCACCACAGGCCCATTATGGGCTGCTGTGAGTTTTCTGTGTTCCTTATGGAATGTATTTATAGATCAAGACAACATTTTGAAATTATATATTAATAAGTGAGTTGCAGTTATAGTGTTTCCTGAATGCTAAGCATCAGAGGCTAAATGAAGAAAACATTCAAGGTCAATGTTCCATTTTAGACATTTCCAGGCAGCTGTGATGTTATGATAATCATGCTTAAAATATTCCTATAGAAAGAGTAAATTAGGCTTTTCACTTGAAAGATGATTATGATAAACAATAAAACTGAAAGAGGGCCCCAGCCAGTTTTTTTTTAAAGCAATAAATCGTTAATTCTTTCACGACTAGGGTAATATTACCCGAAATAAAGGAGAATTCCATATCCTGTTTTACATCTTTTTTAAAATTAACTTCTCCTACCCCAACCCTAAACAAACTGAATTCTCAACAACCATAAATTAAATATACTATTTTTTTGGTGGAGTAAAACAAAGTAGAAAAAGAAGAAGGGCTCAGCATCAGTTACTCTTTAATGGTATTTAGATTTGAAATCTGATTCAAGAACCAAATCAGAAAGCTAGCTTTCTTTTTTTTTTAGTTCCTGCCTTCCTTCTGAACTAGGAGTTCAAGGCAGTTAAAACAGAGAAACTGGAGTGCAAATATTTCCCCAGTGAAAATACCAAAAATCTTTAGAGTGAGTAGACATGAATTGCTTGTTACCATTTCCCTAGGATATGAATAGAAGCAACAGGAGGGGAAAAAAGTAACCACCCTCGAAGCTATTTAGTTGCTTAAATAATGCATGGGCAGACTGAGGACAATCCTAGAAAAGGATCAGGTGTTTTACAGCTCTTAGGCTTGCCTATAAAACATGTCTTTTTGAAATGCTAGAGATGCAGCATGGCCTAATGGAACAGGAGGACTGTGTTCTAATCCTGGCTCCGCTAAATGCCTGCCTTGTAATTTTGGTCAACTCAATTTCTCTGTGCCATTTTCTCATCTGTAAAATGGGTTTTAAATGCCTGTTCTCTCTCCTCCTTGAACTGTGAGCCTTGTGTGGGATAGGGACTGTCAGATGTGTTTGTACTGTTTCTTCCCCCGGGCTCAAAGCATTGCTTAGAGCAGAGTAAGCACTTAATACCCAATAATGTATGTGCGTGTGTTTAATCCATCTTCTAACCCTCTATCCAGCCCCTATGCTTATTACCTCATTTCCACCGCCCCCTTAAACCCAAACCTTCCTTCACTTTCCCTGTGTTATTACTATACCAAAAATTAGCAAACCCAGTGGAAAGCTTGTGCTATTTAACCCCTCAAATATTAAGTTCCATCCCACACAGAAAAGATACTCGTTTGTTGTTATAGGCCCAGAAGATGAGTGATGATGGTATCAAAACATCTCAGAGTGACTTCATCTGTTGCAACACCAGGGGAATGGCCAACTGAGAAGATCTATATAATATTCTCTCTAATAACCTAACAAATTTCTAATCCCTTTCCTTCCTGCCTAACACAGAAGCAAAAACCCCATACTGTATGCTAGTGTGAAAAAACAAGTGGGAATAGAGGACAGAATTCAACTATTCTAGCATTCCCATCCCAATTTACATCACTATTTAGAGCTCACCCTGATTTTTTATTCATGGGCCACCAATGTCTACATCAAGTAGGGTTGAACTTTGTAAAAAAGTCTTCAGCAATATATATTAGAAAACATATATGTCAGAAACAGTTTAGTTTTTAATAGCCCTGTCCTCTCACCCTACTGCCACTTCAAAGGATTTGAACAGAATCCATATAGTCTAGGAGAGATAGCTTGAGTGACAGCAACAAAGCAAAGCTGCTGGGGCAGCAACTGTCAATCAAGGGGTGTGAGGGGGGTGGGGAAGGTTCCCTGGCCAATCGGGAGGCAAACACAAATATACACTCTCAAGGAAATACTCTTTTTTTTTCCTCATGAGCTCCACCTATCATTCCGAAGTCCTATCCTGCTGAATCGTGGTAGGAAAAAATGTGGATTCCATAAATGTTTAGGACTCAGTCAGTTTTCATTAGAGAGAGGTGGAGAATCAGCATTGCAGAGCAAAGGTGAGATGGAAGAAATCTTGGAAGTAGAAGGAGATCATCAGGGAGAAAGGAAGGAGGTTTGTCTGGAGAAAAATTAAAAAGGAGCGAAGAGATGAATAGATTTACCCCAGAGGACCTCTATCAGAGGCCCCTGAATTCTTTAAGTTACAATTGAGTATAAGTAGGCAGCATTTCTACATCATTCTTCCTCCCTCTTCTTTGTTCTTCTCATGTTCACTGATTAACAAGCAGCCAGATCATGTTGAACTGCCAAGAGACATAGCCTCAGAAATCTTTTCAACGCACCCTCATGCCGAGAAACATTACTTACATCAGTGTGCTCTGTGAATGCGTTCTTCATTAAACCGACATGAAATGCACATTTCTTAAAACAGAACTGAATGCTGTTGTACTTATAAAAGGTGCTTTGCTAACACAAAGTAAAACTTCCCCTGTTATGGATTTTTGGTAGGTTTTCCATTCGTGGTTAAGCATTGAAATACAGATCCCCGAGGGAGTAGCCATATGGTATCCGATTCTGATAACTAAATCCTTTTATTAAGATAGCAAAGCTTTAGCAATGTTAAATCCTTTCGGTTATGATGTGCTCCTCCTCACCTTAATAGGAAAAGAGCTGCAGGGGAGGGTGAAAGAGGAGGGCAAATCAGAGGGAAAGAATACCAGGATTCAACTTTGAGGGCCACCAGTCTTTCCCTCACCCATCTCTTTTTCCCCTGTCTTTTCCAAGCCTCAGATGCCTTTCTGGACAAACCATTCCAAAAGCCCTGATGACAGAAATGGCACATGCTTGGGACCAAAAGGGACACGCCTCCTCCCCAGCTAAGTGTGGGAAGGGACACAAGACTCCCCATCCCCAACCACATGGTGGGAGAAGGGGACAGGGGTGGGGGGAGAGGGAAAGAGATACACCCCCGCAGTAGGAGCACAGTTTCTCGAAACAGATAGAGAGCTGTCCTTTATTTTTCAAAGATGACACTACTAACAAAGAGATGTGATCTCTGCTACCAAACACAGCTGAAAAGGCCAATGCGTGACCAACACTTCTTTCCGCATGGGTACATGCCATTAGTTTTCTTGGGGGCATGTCATTAGTTTTCAATTTGTTATTGCACAGCAAGATTAGTTTACCAGGTGCCATCATTTGATGAACCAATCCAACTGTTCCCAGCATACACACACTTCTTGACCCTTGGAAGTCACTGCTCATCTGGTCATTAACACCCCGAAATACCAGGAGATAGAGGAGGGCAGAGGGAGGCAGAGAAGCATAAACCACTGCTTGCATCAACATTCCCGGTAGCTCTGAGCTCTAAAGTACTTCTGAGAGGGGCCACACACAATTCAGATAATGCCACAGGCTCTAAAATTGCTTCCCAAAGCCCTGGAATAAAGCCTATTTTGCAACAAAGACAGAGGAAAAAAGCACCTAGTGATTTCCCCTACTCTACCTTGCTGGTAGCTTAAAACAGAAAAGTTTACGGGGAAACATCCCACCTTCAAGCAAGTATTTAGCTCTATCTGAGACCAAAGTTCAATTCAGTACACCTAAAATGTCTAACTGCAACTCTTTCCATTATCACTCCATGGTCTCTTGGGTGGTAGTAGTAGTAGTAGTAGTACTAAGTACAAGCAGTTAATAAAATGTGGCCACAGAGTTTATCAATAAGGGCACAAGTGCGGGCACTCTATTGTGAAGCTTTCTCCAATCAAACTATCTCCCAGAAAAGCAAATAACATAATTAAAGACCACATTTTTTTTCAGAGCTCAGTTACCACTTGAATTAGAAAACTAAACAAATCAAAGACAATTTTCATCAGTGACGAGGGAAAAGAAACAGATTAATTCACACTTCACTAAATTAAAACTTTAACCATTAAAGTGGTGAAATTTAACAAAGGATGAGTCTATTTTAACCTTTAAATATTTTTCAGGCTGCCAGTCAAATCACTTAGCTGTTTAGAGGAATTTTGTTACACAAAAATATAAATCTGCATGCGTGGGGTACACTAGTATATGCCTAAATTCATTTATTCACTTTCCTTAGGTCTCACAACCACATTCACTCCCCAAATGTACTGTAGTTGGTTTTTAAAAAGGAACTAGGCTTCCAATTGCCTAGGTCTCTGGGTTTCCAACCAGGAAAGACTTGGGTGTTTCTCTGCTCATTTCCTTCAATCCCAAGTCTTGTATCCTAACAACTAAGAGGCCCTATGTGGAGGAACAAATCAATTTGGAAGGGAACATATCTGGGAAAGATGAAATGGCTCTCCTCCCTTCTGAAGCCCTCTGCCACATAGTCATGCCTGAAATGTGCCCCAAATTTCATTTCTTAAATGTAGTATTTATGCATCAATATATTAACACAGCTCTGCTGGCATTCATCCTCCATTCCTTTTTTAATCACATTAACCCTTTCCAGACTAAAGGAATCATGCTGCTCACTGGGTCCTGCCAGGATACGATAGAGCTAATAAAAAAGTCTCATTTTTTTCCACCAAATGAGCAAATATGATCAAGTGAAACAATATTATCCCAAATGTGATCTTTTTGTGGCTAGAGCTTTCCACTACTCTCCAAATTCCTATCCCACTATCAACCTCATTCCTATCGATCAGGCAGTTAGTCCTATTCAATTATTCAATCTCAATCAATAAGTTGAGATGTATGAGATGTAAACATTACGCTTATTCTTCCCAGAGCTAATTCATGTGCCTGTAATTTGGGGAAAATGTCCATTTCACCCTCACTAATAAATCTCATAATCTCTGAAATTATTTTTTCTTTTACAAAACCAGGTCTCCTTTTAATCCAATGTTCTTTTTAGGAGAATGGCTGTAAGCCAATAAGTGAGTATCATTAGCCTTTAATGGATGAACAGGAAAAACAGGGCTTCCTTCAGATTCTGACACAAAATACAATAGTACTGCTTCTGTCTAGGATTTTCCCTACTCGCGGAGCATGAAGGCTTTTGGGAACTCTCCCTAAAGTTCTTCAAAAGAAATTATATGACTTTTCATACATTGATTTTTATTTTCCCCACTTACACACTTACCAGAGGGAAAAGAAGTTTTATTTAAGAGATGAAAATTGGGTCACAAACAATGAAAGAGTATTTTGTCACAAGCTATTTTCTCAGAGGGTACGGTGAAAAGACTACCTTGCTGAAGAGTGCTAATAGGGTATGTCGGGCCTTGAAGAAGTCACAAGAGCCCTACCTATATAACCCTTCCAAAATCCTGGACTTGACACTCCACCACTACCCCTTTTTGGCAAGCCAAAATACAGTCCAGGGTGGCCCCAATCCTTCTGGCAATGGGGACTCCAGTGACTAGGTGGGGCTGTAGGAAAGAGGGGGAAGGAAAAGCAGTATGACCTATTGAACAGTACACCACAGGGCTGAAAATCAGGAAACCTGGGTTCTAATTCCAGCTCTGCCACTTGCCTACTGTGTGACCTTGGGCAAGTCACGTCACTGTGCCTCAGCTGCCTCACCTGTAAAATGAGGGTAAAATACCTGTTCTCCCTCCTACATACAGTGAGCCCCATGTGGGACTGGGACCATGTTTATTCTGATTGCATTATATGGAGACCAGTGTTTAGTATGGAGTTTGGCACAAAGTGCTTAACAAATGCCACAATTATTATTAAGATATTGGTCATGGAGTGCTGGTGAATTGGACAGCAGAACTGGTTTTTGTGCCCCCTTTCCCTTCCCTGTTAGCAGTACTCCAGAATTCCAATCACCAGGAAGGTCAATGCTCCCTTGGGATTGGTGTCCAGGGCATTTTTTTTAAATGGTATTTGTTAAGCACTTACTATTCGTCAGGCACTGTACTAAGCACTTGAATAGATACAAGCTAATCAGTTTGGACACAGCCATATGGGGCTCACAGTCATAACCATCATTTTGCAAATGAGGAAACTGATAGAGAAGTGAAGTGACTCATCCAAGGTAACACAGCAGATGTGTCAAAGCCAGGGTTAGAACCCAGGTCCTTTTGATTCCCAAATCAATCAATCAATCGTATTTATTGAGCACTTACTGTGTGCAGAGCACTGTACTAAGCGCTTGGGAAGTACAAGTTGGCAACATATAGAGACAGTCCCTACCCAACAGTGAACCTGTGCTTTACCCAGTAGGTCATACTGCTTTGCAATATTCCCTAAAGTCAACTAGGATCTGCAAAAGTCTTTATTTTCAATTCAACACTGCATGGAAAAAATGTGTAAATGCTTAAGCGCAAAAAGGAGACCACTCCACCTAACAAACTGAAGATCTCCCTTCTGATTTGATTTGGCTTCACAGAAATCTCTACTGTAGCTTTTGCCCCAGGGTCCGCAGTTCTTGCTCTACACAAGCTCTTCACCAGGGATCAGGGAGAGGAGCTGGTTTCTGTGTTGAAAATCATGACTGTGAGCTGAAAGAAATAAAATGCTAGACGTTCCAACACCCATTTTAAAAATGAGACACAGCAAAAGTCCAGCAAATAGAATCTCTTTACTGGCCTGATTTTCTTCCCACTTCAGGCTAGTTGCATCTGATGCTCTCCATCACCTTGCCCCCTCCTACCTCACCTCCCTTCTCTCCGTTTCCAGTTTCCAGTACTGTTGAGATTGTTTACTTCAGCTGGTCTGTTTGTTCAAATGCTAATAATCTTGGTCCCTTACAGTGCTTGGAAGCAGCCTGAGATGCTTTCTTCTTTTAGGGAGATAATTCTCCTAAATATGACTGAACTAGATCCTTGGATCAAGCTTGGGAACCAGGAACAGTGATGAATGTTTTAGAGTAGACTGTGGCACTTCAACAAATCTGAAATGTATTCTTCACCCACTGAGGAATCTAAACTTCAAGAAAAAGACTGAATCCTCTTTCATTTGGTTCATACTGCTGGGCCCCTTCTTATTCCCATTTTCCCTGTAGATTTACTTGTATTTCTGACTACAGGCACATCTGAAGTTTTGAAGTCTGACTCCTGACCTCAGTTATGGTAGCCCTTCCCAGTTAGAGAACAACCCCTTGGATCACTGACTTGCTATTATGCTATGGTTAATAGGCCTGACCTGGGTGCAGTATTTTTTTTTTAAATCTGGCTACAGTCCTATCTCTAAATTCTCTATTTTGAATGAATACCGATTTTGTGACATGAAGTCTGCTATATAATGAAATGCAAACAATGAAAAGGCTAAATCAGTTTACAAAAAAATCTATTTGTCAAACAGTGTGGAGATGCTCTCAATTTAGTCTGGGCAATTCATGCAGCTCTTGATAAGGAAGTTAAAAAACCTAGCTGTTCCCCTGAATGAAGACAAAGGCTTCTGCCCAAGAAATAAATTTTCTTCCAGGAGGCCTTTGCTATAACCTGCAGCTAATTAAATGCCCCTTCCCCCGCCCCTTCATCTTACCTCACAAGCACATCACAAAATCTTGGCTTCTGAAGGAATTTTCTTAGGAGGGAGAGCCTTATAAGTGAAAAGAGCAGCACCGGCTTCTCAAGCAACCCCTTCTTATGTCACATTTGCATTTCTATGCAGCTACATCGCCTTACAATGAAGCAAATGGGTCTGTCTTATCTGTACAATACTGGACAACAGATTTCTAAGCCACACAAAGGAACAAGCTTAACATGCAACACTCACAACACTCGCCAGCTCCACCTCCTATCTTTTCTTCATTTCCCCCAAATTCCTGGTGAGGAACACAGTCTCAAGCACTTAGCCATGTAATGTCAGCTGCAAAAAATCCTAAATTAATGATAACCAGAACTTCAAGGGGAGACATTCCAAGCGGAAAAACTGTACAAAAATTAAGTTCCAACAATTGTATTTGAGACACTTCCTTATCCTAGTTGTAGAAAAGATTAGACGCTTGCAGGATGAATGGAAATCTGTCCCTTCATCAACTGGCTATAAAATCAATAGGTATCAACACTGAATAGACAGATTAGGTTCTACCTCCAAACTGTTTTCTATGTTTATTTCCTCACTTTATTCTCCATATATCAATCATGGTGAGGCACGGAGGGTCTGTAATTTTTAGTTTTGTTTTGTTGTCTGTCTCCCCCTTCTAGACTGTGAGCCCGTTGTTGGGTAGGGACCGTCTCTATATGTTGCCAACTTGTACTTCCCAAGCGCTTAGTACAGTGCTCTGCACACAGTAAGTGCTCAATAAATACGATTGAATGAATGAATGAATCCCTTGTCTGTACGTAGGGCACTGAGATATGCTAGAGTCAGTGGCAGAGCTATTGACTCGCATCTGGGTGAATACACTGGCCTCCTTCAAGGATTGTCTTGCAGATATCAAGAATCTCCTTTAGCAGTGTAGAATTGTCACTACTGCCTCTAACAATTGATATTTTATTCATTTTTAAAAACTGATTCTCAGCATTTCCATCTGGAAGCTCCAAGTCAAAGTATTTGTTCTATTAGAAGCCGTAATGATTCAACTTTCTCATTACCCTGTTTTCATTTCTTTTCACTAGTTACCAATACTAAAGTTTAATGGGGAGGATGGAGACGTGGGCCAAACTACCGGAGCCTTACAGAGTAGTCCACACTTGAGGCAAACTACTAGAAAGACAAGGCAATTACTGCCTGTGGTTTGAGAAATGATTTTGGTGATGAGAGTTATTGCCACATATATCACCAAGCAAGTTTTATCCAAGTTCTGAGTGAGAAAAGTCCCATTTTAGGCTCTTTGCTCCCAAAGCGGCATAATTCATGTGACACTTGGGTTCTCTGAATGGCAGTCTTCCCCAAACTTTCACATCTTTGCCAAAATGCAATGGCAAAGAGTGAAAACTTCAATATTGCTGTAAAGTTGGTTTTTCTTGCAAATGTATATATAAACATATATGTTTTTATATCCCCCCCAGATAATTGAATTTGATAATTTTTCTTTGGCTCAAATGTGATCACACCGCCCTCTGGTGTCTGGCCTATAATGGCAATAAAATCTCTAGAACTGTTCCAGCTAGAGGAGATGTTCCTTTTGTAGAAGAGATGGAAAGCATCTTGATTTCTGGAAACGTGAACAAGATACTTCCTTATTAATTCTGCATGGTTGTGAGGTTATAAACAAATGGCTTCTTGTAGTGCTGTTTCTTTCACGGCAAAGTCCCTCCCCAATACAGTAGTGATCAGACCTTTAATAAGGATAGAAATGCTTTCAGGCTAGTATGATTCTATGTCATGTATTAGAGCAGTAATGGTTCTCTTGTGGCCTGAAAGAATTAACATGGTGCCCCAAGCATCCAACCTACTACCAAGAAATGACTTTGGCAAAGGAGAGAATCCCTCTTACTTATTAATCATAGTGAACTCCATGCGGCCCGGAACTTATATAGTTCCTTATATTATCAGATAGGACATTTAAATTCACATTGAGCTGATACTATAGCTAAAGGGTTGGAAAAACATTTCCAATTGTCAAAAACTGCTTTATAGTCAAGACTATGGATTCACCTTATAGTCCCTCACCCAGTGAGCCAAACTTCATCCTAGAAACAGTAAACTCTAGGATCAGTGGTGAATATTGATCCAAAAGTACAATAACGTGGATCAGGACCACCTCTTCCCTTCCCTGCAAATAGATTTGTTAATCTATTAGACCATAAGACTCATACCCTCTGTCTACCCTGGCTTCCCTTCTCCTCCCCAGCAGGCAAGATCCTCACTAAAGCAGCAGCATGGCCTAGTGGATAGAGCACAAGCTTGGGAGTCAGAAGGAACTGGGTTCTAATCCTAGCTCTGCCACTTACCTGCTGTGTAACCTTGGGCAAGTCATTTAACTTCTCTGTGCCTCAGTTACTTCATCTGTAAAATGGGGATTAAGACTGTGAATCCCACGTGGGATATTGACTGTGTCCAACCCTATTAGCTTGTATCTACCCCAGTGCTTAGTACAGTGCCTGACAGTCAGTGTTTCAATACCATGGAAAAAAAAAGAGCCAAGTCTGTGGCCCATGGCAGCAGGGCAGAAAAGATGAGTCTGTTTAGACCCTTCTCCCGCTACTTTCTGAATAAAGCACATTTCAATTGACATCAATTCAATAACTACCTGCCAAACCTGGGAACGTGACCAAATGAAGCTCAAGTGAGTCATCAACCGGTATGGGCCATGTGTGAACAGCTGGGATTCTTCAGCCATATCTTGCTGAATTCAGTCACAGAACATATTCGAGCACAAAGCAACCCCCTCCCTACTGCCATTCGCTGGCAAAAAAACAAAACAAAACAAAAAACCCTTGGGAAATTTCAACAGCAAACACCTTATATGTGGAGAAAGAAGTAAGGTTTGGATTTTTAGAATCTTCTTGGTTTGTCTGCAGGTTACCACCAAGCCCACTGGCCACATTTGGAGGAAGTCTCAGTCACTAAACTCATATATCTTGAGCCCCCTCAGTTCATTTAGGATCCTGGTAAAGGGGTCATCAGAGAGGTTTTAAATCACCTGACTCTGAAACCTGTACTTGGCAGAGGTCTCAAATTCCTGGTCAGACATACAAACATTAAATCAATGCCTTCTTTTTCCGGGCATTAAAGCAGAAGGATAGTTCCTTTATTAGAGTGGCAGTATTATCTCTGTTCCCTTCCCCCATCTGAAAGAGATGTGCATTGAAAATGTAAGTGGTTAGTTTATTCTCTTCTTCGGGATTCACTATGCTATGCTGATTCTTGCTGATCATATGTCATGATTAGATCAGAAAATTAAAAGAAGGAAGGGCTTGTACATACTACCCCCAGTTCTGCATTTTGAAGGCCCTCAAATATCTGTCTGGCCACACCACAGCTAGAAAGAAATTACACCGGTGGTCTTATAATTTGAGGACTGCATTTTTGTAACACTGCATGTTGAAGAAAACCATGTACTGGTGCTGATTCCATGTGTAAAAGCAGTTTTACACATGGATGCGATACCCTGAACCCAAACAGGCTCCTCTTGTCCAAAAAATATTACTGAAACACATTCTAGCCAAAAGGTATATTGAAAACTTGCACTTTGGCACGCCTGAGTGTACTGAAAGTGTGACAATGAAAAAACACAGGATTAGCAGTCAGACGACCTAGGTTCTAAGCCCAGCTCCACTACTTGCCTGCTGTATGACCTTGGGCAAGTCACTTTACTTCTCTGTGCTTCAGGTTTATCCCCAATAGACTATAAGTCCCATGTGGGTCAGGGACTGCCTCTGATCTGATTGTATTGTAAATGCCCCAGTGCTTGGTACATGAAAAGTGCTCAAAAAGTATACTACTATCATTATTGTTATTATTATTATTATTATTGTTATTATTACAGTATTAGTTTAGTGCCAAGTTGACCACCATGTCCCCGTGAGAAATCTAGTTTGAAATGATAGTTTTGTCCAGTAAACTGGGTGAACTGGAGAAGAAGAAAAGTGTTACTGCACTTTGGCCCACATTCCTAGGGACTAGAGGATGGGGAAGACATGAACCACATTCTTTAGAGAATAAAACGTTACTACTTTGTCTTCTTCCCTATGGAGTGGTGATAAAGGACAGCCATCACTTCTCTATTTTTCATATAAACATTGTCTTACATTCTCCCCAAGAACACTAGAGTCACACATATATGCCACATGTATATTCAACAAATACAAAGTACACCTATTTCCTCCAGCACACAGGGTTGCATTCTGGCAAAATGTCATCTTAAAGAAAGCTTGGTTGTAGTACTCACTGTATCTGACATGGTAGCCACACATACAACCACTTCATCCTACACCCTATCCAAACAGGCTCGCAGAGTAAGAAGAGCTAACCCTAATTCTCCAAAGGCATTCTGGCCAAATCACATTTTGGCAGAAATGAGTGTACTGAATTGAAGGGGCTTGAGTGACTATGCTACATGGTGTCCTGATCTCACGGGCCTCTACAGACTCCCCCAAAATATGTAATCAAGATGTGACCTAATAGGCCTCTACAGACTCCCCAAAAATATGCAGGAAAGAAATGAGAGTGCTTACAACATATATGAAAGCAACACAGGATTTGGAAAGGTTACCTGCTCATCTCACCAGCTTTGTTCCTGGCAATACATGCTGTTTTACCTCCAAGTAGTTTCTTTTGTTGTCAAATGTAGCTCATCTTCCATCTGTTCTTTCTGCAACACTGCTGGCCTCCTGCCACTTGAACTCTTTCACAATGTCATTTAATTTCTTGCTCTCTTGCTCATTTCTTTCTCTCCATATGAGATCAAGCATTTATTGTTTTCTAAGTTCCCTTTCAAGATTTTATTTCAAGTTCCATATTCTCAGTAAGGGCCTATGTTTCTGCTCTTTTTCTCATTCTATATAATCCACTAGCATTTGAGAGAGTTTGTGGCTCTGGAGACAAGAAGTGTGTCTGATTTGGTTGTCTTGTATTATCTAATCCACTGCTTAGCACCTAGTAAGAGTTTAATACATATCATAACTAAGAACTTGCCACTGAGCTCACCTGTCACAACTGTGCTATTGGTTTGGGATAATATGCATTAGAGAAGTGACTTTGAGGTGGTATTCATTCCCTGAAAACACTACTCAAAATTTCTCAGAGAATCAAGAATTTTGGCTTGATCCGACAAGAGTAAGGTAATTGACTCATCATCTGAACATTCAGGCCCCATTTAGAGCAGGAGATAATTAGTTTATAAGTAGCAAATAAAATGGTGTACGTAAAGTGCACTGATGTTATTTGTCACACCCTTATTTTGTACAAAGCCCTGCTTTATATACTGGGGAAAGGTACAACGATATTAATTCAGACAAGGTCTGTAGCCCATTGAAAGTCCACACACTAAAAGCTGGGAAAGGCAGGCCTAAAGGAAAAGAAATAAGGTAAACTCAGCAAAAACAGCTCTTGAACAAGAAAAATCAACAAAAGCCCAAGACTCTTGCTGTTGTCAAGTAGTTCCTCTCTAGATTGGTACCTTCTATTAGTCATGCTATTTATTGAGTGCCTACTGAATGCAATGTAGAAGTAGAACAGAAATACAGGACTTTTTAATTGTATTTGATAAGCACATATATGTGCCAGGCATTGTACTAAGTGCTAGGGTAGATACAAGCTAATCAGGTTGGACACAGTTCATGTCCCACATGGGGCTCACAGTCTCAATCCCCAGTTTACAGATGAGGTAACTGAGGCACAGAGAAGTTAAGTGACTTGCCCAAGGTCACACAGCAGACAAGTGTCCTGCTTAGAGAAGCAGCGTGGCTCAGTGGAAAGAGCCTGGGTTTGGGAGACAGAGGTAATGGGTTCTCATCCCGGCTCCACCACTTGTCTGCTGTGTGACTTTGGGCAAGTCACTTCACTTCTCTGGGCCTCAGTTCCTTCATCTGTAAAATGGGGGTGAAGACTGTGAGCCCCACGTGGGACAAATTGATCACTTTGTATCCCCCCCAGCGCTTAGAACAGTGCTTGGCACATAGTAAGCGCTTAACAAATGCCATAAAAAAGTAGCAAAGCTAAGATTAGAACCCAGGTCCTTCTGACTCCCTCACCTGTGCTCTCTCCATTAGGCCACACTGCTCCTCCTTGCTTGTAAACTTCCACAGAAATTCTAGCACTTAGTACAGTGCCTGGCACATAGTAAGTGCTTAACAAATGCCATACTTATTATAACGCCCAGGTACTCTTTCATTTTTCATGGCTTTGTAGTAGCGCCATCTCCAAAAATGAGAGCTAAAGGTCACACAGCAGTCAAACAGCAGAGCTGGGATTAGAATCCAGGTCCTATGACTCTTGGGAGAGCCTGTGCTCTTTCCACTAGATTACTCTTGAGAGACACTGGCTAGCAGGAAAGAGGGTAATCAGTCTCCAGGAATTAGTCAGCATGGCTCAGTGGAAAGAGCACGAGCTTTGGAGTCAGAGATCATGGGTTCAAATCCCAGCTCTGCCAACTGTCAGCTGTGTGACTTTGGGCAAGTCACTTAACTTCTCTGGGCCTCAGTTACCTCCTCTGTAAAATGGGGATTAAACCTGTGAGCCCCCTGTGGGACAACCTGATCACCTTGTAACCTCCCCAGCGCTTAGAACAGTGCTTTGCACATAGAAAGCGCTTAACAAATACCATCATTATTATTATTATTAGTCAATTCTGGGAAAGGCTCAATGAGCTCTTGGGACTCCCCTTCTCCCTTCTACACTTGGAGGGCTATCTATGCTGGCATAGATGAGGTGGTGTGGGGCAAACTTGCTGTAAATTAGCAGAGAGTAACAATTTGTGGGGCTTTACATTACCTTCACTCCACAAAAACCTGCAAAACTCAACTTAACACAAGCTTTCAAATAGGGTAGAATGAACACCAGAATGCGTAACAGGCCTTAGGACTTGAAGGATTCATACAAAATAAGCACATAAAGAAAAACCGTAAATCCGTATAATGCCCTCGTCATAAATTAGGTACTTGGGGAAGAACATTAACCCTTTCATACCAGGGGACTGAATAGTGTAGGCACGTCAAATTGCAGCCGCCTGTGTCTTGAGACCAGAGGCTAGAAGCAGAGAAACAAGAGGACAGAGATGCAGTTAGATCCTACTGCCAGCAGCCTGATGCTCAGGGTTGAAGAGGTACCTGCCACTTCCACTGTTCTATGGAGCTTCATTCCGGAGTTTCTCTGGGAGGGTGAATCTTTAGACAATCTTTCAGGAAACCTTCACGTCCCAGGAATGTGGTTTTGTAAGCCTACAGAAGGAGCAAGGAACAGACTGTCCTCCTCTTCCTGCTATATGCAGAAAGATCTTAATGGAGGGGTGTGTGTGTGTGTAAACGCACATGCTTGCCCTCCCTCTCTGGGCCAGTTTTTGACATTTATAGCCTCTCGTTCCTAGGATGGTCCTTGAGGGAAAATGACTGCATGTTTTACCTCAGGCATACAGTGCAACTGAATGATGTCACACAGAACATTTGGTGGAAGTCCACACAAACCTTTGTCAAGAACATAAAAAGGGTAAACAGAAATGACAAATGCAAACTACTTACAAATTCAAATCATGCAATTAGTAGACTTCAAAGTTGGCATGCTTCAAAAGTTCTGAATAAAAATCCTTGGATAAAAAAGCTTTCTCTTTGTCACTCTCTCTCTCTCTCTCTCTCTCTCTCTCTCTCTCTCATATATGAGCTGACATGCCAGATTTAGTGCATTGTTGCGTACCCTTCCAAATGCCTAGTTTACTACCAGGGAGTAGCTTTGGGGCAATAGAACAAGTCTTGCAGACAAGACTTTTAGGCATTTTTAAATCTATGTGATCTTAATAAATTTGTGGCTGTTTGTGGCCTGCAGTGTGGCCTGGGAGTCAGAGAACATGGATTCTAATCACACCTCTGACATTTGCCTGCTATGTGACCTTTGGCAAGTTAATTCCTTTATGCCTCAGTTTCCTCATCTTTAAAATGGGGATTCAATACATCATTCTTCCTACTTAGATTGTGAGCCCCCCGGGACAGGAACTGGGTTCAACCTCAGTTTATATCAAATCCAGAAGTTAGCACAGAATAAGCACTTAAATACCACAACAACAACAATTTTATTATTATTATTATTATTATTATTATTATTACTATTACCTAACTCTTCTTCAAGAAAGAGGTAGGTGCCTTCTGAACCAAGGGTTCAGATCTGCCAGACTCCTATGCTGTCACAAGTGTCACACTTCAAAACTCAGTCACTTTTTTTGATGCCTATTTCCAAAGCATGAAGGCTATGAATTTTTTGGAGAACTCCATTAGTCTCTTTGACACCCAATCACTAATGTTAATATTTTAATTTTTGGCAACACCAAGGAAAATATGAACTCACCAGGATCTCCCAATCGCAGTATCCAACAATGACTGCCCCCAGTTCTTGTGTGTTGATATTATTACCATACCTTTCTATGGAATACCAGTGGCAGAGTGATAAATCTGCCCCTTTTTGGACAATTCCAGCACGGTCTTAATGGTCGCCTACCAACTCATTCTCATTTGGGTTCTACGGATGAGAAAAGCCGCAAGGTTTCGACGGCTGAGTCCAGGCAATACTTCCCATCTCCTTTTCAGCACTAAGACCCCCACCTCATCTCCTTACTTATTAAATGTAAACAAAACACCAAGGAAAAAGGTTTGGAAGGGTGCTGTTAATGTTTCAACAAGCCTACTCCAACTACCTATTTTGGTTCTCGTGGACTTGGGGCTAGTGCTTTCAGGATAGGGCAAGCTGGAAGGGGTAGAGAGGAGACTAACAAAAGGAGGCTCTGCAGCAGGCCTGTCAAGGTAAGGCCGAACAAATGCATGAGCCAAGACAGTGACCATGGTTTCTGGAGACAGGTATCCATCAGCGGTATTTACTGAGCACGTACTGTGTGCAGAACACTCTACTAAGCACTTGGGAGAGTACAACAGGGTTGGCAGACACTTTTTCTGTGGTATTTGTTAAGTGCTTATTATGTGCCAGGCACTGTTCTAAGCACTGGGGTAGATACAAGCTAATCAGGTTGGAAACAGTCTATGTCCCCACATGGGGCTCACGGTATTGATCCCCATTTTAGATTAAGTAACTGAGGCCCAAAGAAGTTATGTGACTTGCCCAAGGTGGCACAGCAGACAAGTGGAGCAACAAGGATTAGAACCCAGGTCCTTCGGACTCCCGGGTCCATGCCCTATCCACTACACCACTCTGCTTCTCAGCTTTCTCTGCACAAAACAAGCTTAGAGTTGAAAGATATACTCTTAGAAAGAGAGGAGACTTCTACAGCCCAAGCCTTCAATTATTTTAGACTGTGAGCCCACTGTTGGGTAGGGACTGTCTCTATATGTTGCCAACTTGTACTTCCCAAGCGCTTAGTACAATGCTCTGCACACAGTAAGCGCTCAATAAATACGATTGATTATTTCTAGCCTACTTTTCTGCATTCTTCAGCTCACTATTTTAGAAGAGGAAAACAACCTCTCACACTGAGTCTCACCAATTCTGCTAGGTCTTCTCATTTTATTCTGAATGGCCTTGGGACCACCACTCCAGTGAACAAACCAGCACAGGCATAACAGTTGGTCTGCAAGATGCTTAAGTCTTTTTTCTTTAATAAATTACCCATTAGCCATCTTCAAGGGCAAACAGCTATTTAGAAACCAGGGCCATCAAGGGCAGTGGGGCAAATCAGATCTTATGGACCACTGTTATACATTTATTTGTGTTGTTTCAGATTCGGCAAGTCTCTAGCGATGGCACCTGTTAAAGCTGCTTCAACTAAGCTGTTCTGCATCTGTCTGGCTGGATTTGGACTTCCTGGATCCTTGACTGAATACAAAGTGATTAGAAAAAACAGTGTTTGGCAACAAGCACAGTGGGGAGTACACTGTGTGTTGGTATACAAGAGCACAGTGTGTTCTTCATAACATCACTAAGGGAGCATGCTGCTAGAATCTGTGCTGTTGAGATCAAAATGGTTTCCTTTGTTGTCAGCTGTTTAATAGCAGCTGTTTAATGGAATTCCAAATGATCCACTTGAATGATGTTGTCATTCTTTCAGTTCACTTCAAAGTAGTAACGTACAACTAGCCATGTTATTTCTTAGACTTTTTTTGTAAAAACTGCCCATGCTTTTGTTTGCCTAATCATGCAAAACTCTTCATTACTGTAAGAATCAGGAACAGAAATACTGTATTAATAAACAAGCTACCAAACAAATGTGGAGAACTAAATATCCATTTCAGCGTATTCTCTCCATCAGGTTTACTCAGGAATGCTAAACTGTTACAAAGTGCCAATACCTAAGGAGTCGGCTTATTTAAAATGGGAACCTATCTTGATATCACCAGAAAGTAAACGCAGCAATAAAAAAAAAATATCTGAAATTTGCACTTTTCTGCTGAGGAGTTTTTCATATATCATTTTATTCTCGGCCCTATCTGGTGATACATAATACATTTTTAAAACAATGTGGGTAAAAATCAATGGCTATATAATGTAAAGAAAATAACTTGTTAATCAATTCACTAGCAGTTTCATCACTTATTGGCTATCACCATTTATCACTGTTTCAAATGAAAGTCTTTTTGCATGACAGAATTTCCGGATCGGCTGTATAAAATTCGTAGTACTCTGATGAACAATAGAGGGCACTAATGCTACTAATCTGGCAGAGCAAAACTACATAATACTACTATTTATGGCACACAATCCAGCTCATCCACCTATTTTCACATTCACTAAAAATGCTTTCCCTTCCAACTGCCTAGATTCTTTATCAAAAATCATACATTCCACCTGCAGTTTTCCAAACAGGTTTTTAAGCATTAGATTGTGATCTTTACATCTCTTCAATTTTCTAAATGTGAACAGCCACCTTGAAAGTCCAATAAACACAACCAAACTCCTGACATAACTAGTGTGTTATAGAACGTCACAGACAAAATAAGAAGTGTTAACCGGACAGTGCACTTGTCTGGAAACAGGAAAATGTAAGGTCAAAAAATAGCTGAGCACATGCATGTGGCATCAAATTCAGATGAAGCACATTTTCATTAACATAGGGTTCTGCAAGAATGCAAAAACCCTTGCATCATAAGAGAATCAACAATATCCTGGGTCTTTCCAGAAATTTTAAAACCATATCATCATCTTCAGTTGTTTCTGAAACATCATATCAGTGAGAGTTACAGCTGAATATGGTAAGGGAGAATACACTCCTTATTGCACTAGTATTTTGCAACAATTCCAGGTGCCTTTAGAAAAAGACTTCTTTGTGAACCTGAAACCATGGCAGTAACTTCATCTTGCCTTTGGGTGTGTTTTTCACAACTCACAAGAGAGGCATACTATACAATTTGTCCTCCACTGAGTCATTTGGAAAAAATTTGGTGGGACACTAAAAACTAGAATGGTGAACATGAAGTTCTCTCTAGATAGAAATATTAGACATTAGTAATAAAGATGAACAAACCAGTGGACGTGTTCCTTGGGGTGAGTTCAGTCATTTTTCAATGTCAGTCACCACAAGCAGTAGCGTGGCCAAGTGGATTGAGCCACTTGGATTGTGCCTGGAAGTCAGAAAGACCTGGGTTATAATCCCAGCTCTGCCACTTGTCTGCTGTGTGGCCTTGGGTAAGTCACTTAACTTCTGTGCCTCTGTTACCTCATCTATAAAATGAGGGTTAAGAATGTAAGCCCTGTGTAAGAGAGGGACTGTGCCCAGTGCAATTATCTTGTATCTACTGCAGTGCCTGCCATAGTAAGGACTTAACAAATACCATTAAAAAAAAAAAAAAATCACCCGAGTCACCATTCTAAAACCTATGAATTTTTCCTCTCATACTAAGCCCTCTTTAGGGATTGGACTAAATGTTATAGTTACACATCTTGAAACTAGAGATGGAAGAAAGATAAAATAAGGGCAGTGAGACCAATCGAAACCATCCCCATAACTCACTTTTGGAGCCTCCAGGTAACTTGCTTAATCAGGCAACCCATATGGTCCAAAGGGGAATTAGAAAGCATGAATTGCAATAATAACAGTGGTGTTTGTTAAGCACTTACTATATCCCAAGCACTGAACTAAGCACTGGGTAAATACAAAATAATCAAGTAGGACACAGTCACTGTCCAACATGCAACTCACTGCCTAAGCAGGGGGGAGAACGGGTATTTAATCTCCATGTTATAGATGAGAAAACTGAGGCCCAGAAAAGTTAAGTGACTTGCCCCAGGTCATACAGCGGGCAAGTGGCAGAGCTGGGATTGGAACTCAGATCCTTGGACTCCCAGGTCCTTTCCACGAGGCCACGTTGCTTCTCTTATTATAGTACCCATAACAGCACCAGTTGTGCTTTGTCTACTTGGTTTTCATCAAGAAGAAATGGCCAACCAGCACCAACGGCTGTTGATATAATCCAGATATGGGGTTGAGGCTATGTACTTATTTTGCTTTGAACTCTCTAAGTGTCTTAGAATACCAACAACGTTATTATAGTTTGGGCTCGGTGTTGATGGTCCTTGAGGAGCCCTCCAAAAGCCATGGCATCTGAAACTGGACTTTAGGGAACAACACACTAGAGGAGTCTAAATACAAAACAACTGAAGCAAACACATTACTCTGCCTGCCAATTTTCTGATTTCCCTGCTACCCTTGAAGATGGCTCTTACTCAAACAAAACCTTATTCCCTCAAAAACAAAAACAGTGAAGTCATAAGCAGAACCAGTGCCAAGGGAAGAGTTGCAATCTCCACAATTCATCATGACAAACTGTACCTGCAAGGAACTGGAGAAAAGGGGGAGGACTTCCTTTATACCAATAGGAAGAGCTTTGTCCATCGAATAACAGGAAGACTAAATAAAAAGACTTAAGTACTGTCTAAGTTGGCACACTGCATTTTTTTTAAAGATTTCCCTCTTTAGAGAGTCCTTAACTTTTTAAACGTAACGCCCTGTCATATCACAACATCACACACATGAAAAAATACATCGAGGCCTTGCATATTAAATGCATTTATTACAGTCATTTGGTAAGCCTATAACTAAAAGCTAAGCCAACTTGAGAACTAATGTTATGAAGAATAACATAGGGCTTTGGAAGCTGATTTAAGAAGAATGTTATGACTCAGAGGTATGGTGCTTAAAACCTCTGTAGAAAGTGCAGGCTTATAATAGTATTATGTTGCCAACTTGTACTTCCCAAGCGCTTAGTACTGTGCTCTGCACACAGTAAGCACTCAATAAATACGATTGAATGAATGAGTGAATGAATATACACTGATGGGGAGAAAAACAATATGTTTCTTCTGCTTTTTCTTTGAAGCAGAGAGAAACTGGTCACTAGTGATCTATGAAACAAACGTGAGCTTTTTGGACTTCGGTAGGTCGGCTGTTATCACCCTCACCATCAGTGTTCCAAACATCATTTTAGCTACCTTCATATTCACATTAATGAAAATGATAATAATTTGGGTATTTAAGTGTAATATGTGCCCAAAAGCATTATACTCTGTGCTAAGGTAGACATAAACAAGATAATCAAACCAGACTTCTTCCCTGTTCAACGAAAGGCTCGCTGTCCAAGGGTGAGGGATAACAGATATATAATACCAACTTTTACATTCAATCAATGAGTGGAACTGAGTGGAACTGAGACCTAGGTCCCCTGACACCAAGGCCTGTGCTTTCTTTCCCAGTAAGCCATATTGCTTCTCATTGTTGCTTGCGTACCTTAAACTAGATGATTTTATAGTCCCTTTTTTCCCTTACCAAAGCAGGCACAGTTTTATTATAAAAGTCCTGGCTATTTTAACAACGTACACTTTCAAATTTTCTAAAGGACATGGCAGACAAAGCTTTAGTACTTGGCCTAGCCCATGAATTTCCCTAGGGATGTATCACCAGCCAATGCCAAATCTTTCTTCTTGGGCAAACAAAAATGTGCTCCTCCAGGGACTTGAACATCATAAAAGGAAAGTGAAGTTAAAAATCTCCTTGACTTTCCAGTCTCAACCCCCTTTCCAGCCTCAGGCCCCAGCCCACTTTCATACAACTCTTCAAGTCCCTTAATCCTTTCTCCTAAACCTCTAGAGTTCTAGATGAATACCTGTTAGGGCTCCCCCAGGTAAGCACTGGGCAGACATCTGAGGGACACACCTGCATCTTAAAGAATGGCTACTCTCCCATAAACTCGGATGATTTAAGGGCTGATCATTCAATCTGTACATTCTCCAAGCCTTCCTTCTCCCTGCCTTTTGGCCATGTGCCCTGATTGTAAAGTACAGGGTATGACGGGTAGAAAGAGAAGGTGAAACTCAAATCGATCCACTTTACTAAACTATTGGCAGCTCTGGTTAAAGACTGTGTGAGGGTGGCTGGGGAGGTTTAAATTAAAGGTAAGAATAAGGCTTATAGAAGGTCTGGATTTTAATTCCTCATGCTATCCTAAGTAACTCCCCTTCCCCAACCCCAGATCCATTCCACTTGCCACTAATAATGATGATGATGATAATAATAGTAATAATATTAAGTGGTAGTATTTGTTAAGCACTTACTATGTGCAAGGCACCATACTAAGTGCTAGAGTAGAGACAAGCAAAGCAGGTTAGACTCAGTCCCTGTCCCACAAGGGGCTCACAGTCTTAATCCCCATTGTACAGATGAGGTAACAGAGATGTGAAGTGACTTGCCCAAGGTCACACAGCAGAAAAGAGGTGGAAATGAGATTGGAACCCAGGTCCTTCTAACTCCCAGGCTCATGCTTTAACCACTACGCCATACTACTTCTCATTAATAAGAAGTGTTAGTTGTAATTATTTCAATCTTCACTTAAAAACCACGTCTGCAGCAGCAAAGGAATGGATTCAGAAAAAATCCTCCACTGAAATCTGGTGCAATAATTTTCAACATTTCCCCAGCTTCCTTTCCATTAGTAGCAACAATCGTGATAATTGTTAAGCATTTACTATGTGCCAAACACCATAGTAGATACAAAATATTCAGTTTGGATGCTGTCCCTGTCTCATAAGGGGCTCCCAGGGTGGAGGTGGGGGGAGAGAACAGGTATTTAATCCCCATTGTATAGATGAGGAAACAAGCACAGATCAGTTAAACTGACTTACCAAGGGGCACACAGCAGTTAAGTGGAGGAGCCAGGTTCATGTAATTTAAGCATTTACATCTCCATTCATCCGCTCTACTTTCTTTCTGTTCTCCTTCAGCAGAATACTGCCTGAAAGGACTATTTAACAAGGTTTAAATCTGATCTTTATACTGTACTCTCCCAAGCACTTAGTTCAGTGCTCTGCACACAGTAAGTGCTCAAAAAATATGACTGATTTATTGATTGATTTTGTGTCATTTATCTTTTGGAGGGCACTTAATATCTAGAAATGCTTCCCCGTCCTAGTCCAAAGGTACGGGGAGGAGAAGGGGAGAGGTCTGCCCCTTTGGCCAATAGAACCCATTTGGTTATACATCTGCAAGTCCTGGGGGCATCTAAAAGTAGATAGAATGTTTGCTTGGTGTGGTCTACAACTATCTTTGAAGAATGATGACAGTTTCTGATACAGCCAACACCCAGGGTGGGCCCTGATAAAGTCCTTTTGAGAACTGGGGGGTGAGGGGAGGAGGGGGAAGACTAGGGAAGGGGCATTTGAATGAAAACTATTTGACCCTGCTCTAAAAGGGGGGGGACGGACACAATAGGAGCGAGTTTGGGTAAGTCATTCAAAGTTACAGCAAATCCAGTTGGGGAGGTCACAATTCTCTCCACAGGTTCAAATGCATAAGGGGATTATTTTATTACTAAATATTGTATCATTTTCCCAAAACGGAGAAGCCAGGAAAGGAACAGAGAAACAGCGAGGCCTAGTTGAAAGTGCACAGGCCCAGTAGTCATAGGACCTGGATTCTAATCCCAGCTCTTCCACCTGTCTGCTGTGTGACCTTGGGTAAATCACTTCACTTCTCTGTGCTTCAAATACCTCATCTGCAAAATGGGGATTAGGACTATGATCCTTATGTGGGACACGGGTTTTGTACAACCTGATTATCTTGTATCTACCCTAGTGTTTAGAACAGTGCCTGATATTTAGTAGGTGCTTAACAAATATCATTAAAAAAAGGATTGTGTCCATCATTCATTCATTCATTCAATCGTATTTATTGAGGGCTTACTGTGTGCAGAGCACTATACTAAGCGCTTGGGAAGTACAAGTTGGCAACATATAGAGACGGTCCCTGCCCAACAGCAGGCTCACAGTCTAGAAGGGGGAGACAGACAACAAACAAAACATATTAACAAAATAAAATAAATAGAATATGTAAATATGTACAAGTAAAATAGAGAAATAAATCTGTACAAACATATATACAGGTGCTGTGGGGAGGGGTAGGAGGTAGGGCGGGGGGGATGAAGGAGGGGGCTCAGTCTGGGAAGGCCTCCTGGAGGAGGTGAGCTCTCGGTAGGGCTTTGAAAGGAGGAAGAGGGCTAGCTTGGCGGATATGCAGAGGGAGGGCATTCCAGGCCATGGGGAGGACGTGGGCAGGGGGTCGATGGCAGAACAGGTGAGAACGAGGCACAGTGAGGAGGTTAGCAGCAGAGGAGCGGGCTGGGCTGTAGAAGGAAAGAAGGGAGGTGAGGTGGGTGGGGGGGGGGCTTCAACTATACTGTATTTTACTGTCCCACAGCAAATGCTTAAATACCATGGACTGACTGATTTTTCCCACACTTCTGTGACATCCATGCACTTACTCTGTTCCTTTAAAGCACTTTAATAATCACCCTATCCCCACCAAACATATATCCTTATTCCCTGTTGCTTCCCCTGCCTATAGTTTTATCATCTACCTCCCCAACTAGATTGTAAACTCCTTGAGAGCAGGAATCACACCTAGTAACTACTGTATTGTACTCTCCAAAGTATTTAGTGCAGTGCTCTGCCCACAGTAAGTGCTTAATAAATACAATCGATGCGTAATAAATACCATTGACTGGCTAGGCATTTTTACCCCTCTTTTATTCTTAGATGGTGAGCCCCTTGAGAGCCAGATACTAGGTCTGTCACCTGTGCATTCTTTCTCAGCACTTAACACAGCAGCCGCTTAATAAATACTATTACTACTACCACCAACTGCAGCTAGCTCCAAGTGATCACCAGGCTTCCCTCTCAAGGCATTCAAACCTAACCATGGCAGGGAAGAGAGGACTGGAGCTCTCTGCCCATTTCACAGGCCAAAATAACTGTCTACCTCTAATACTTGGGAATAATATATGGCATCAGAAAATGCTAAAAGGAGTAGGTAGGGAAAAGAACAAAGTTAACTCAGAGAGAAAACATCCCTGTCCCATCAAAAAAAAATGGAACTGTCACGGGAGGAGGGGGAGAGAAGAGATAATAATAATAATAATGGTATTTGTTAAGCGCTTACTATGTTCCAGACACTGAAGTAAGCACTGAATCAATTCTGGTCCACAGTTTCTTCAATATTCATCAAGTTAGTTGGTCTAGGCATCTTTTCACAATACATTGTTCCAAACAGAAATCAATCAGTCATACTTATTGAGTACTTACTGTGTGCAGATCTCTCTTCAAAGCATTTGGGAGAGTACAATGTAAATACGTTCCCTGCCCACAACAAGCTTACAGTCAATTCAATTCAATCGTATTTATTGAGAGCTTACTGTGTGCAGAGCGCTGTACTAAGCGCTTGGGAAGTACAAGTTGGCAATGCATTCATTCATTTCAGTCTAGAAAGAGAAACAGACGTTAATATATATAAATTATAAATATGTTCCTAAGTGCTGTGGGGCTGAAGGAGGGGTGAATAGGGGGTGCAAACCCAAGTGCAAGGGCAATGCAGAAGGGAGTGGGAGAAGAGGAAATGAGGGCCTAGTTGGGGAAAGAGTGGAAATGGCATGGGCCTGGGAGGAGCTGGGTTGTAATTTCTTCTCCATCACTTGCCTGCTGTGTGACTTTGGGAAAATCACTTAACTCCTCTGTGCCTTGGTTACCTGCAAAATGTGGATTAAGATTGTGAGCCTCTGGTAGGACAGGGATTGTGTTACACCTAATTATATCTACCCCTGTGCTTGGTATAGTGCCCGGCACATAGTAAGCGCTTAAATATCATTAAAAAAAGTGATTAACTCAGAATGTAAATCTTTATTATAAAGCTTTTCTTCTCCAAAGCCGCAATTTGGTCAGCTTTGGCAGAAAAAGGAATGATTTGTTTTCTTTGTTACTGGATATTTATAAGATATCTACTCTGGATTAGTCCTGCTTGAGTGACATCATAAATGGCTCCATTCCCCAGCAGTACTTTACTTCTGATGGGAGAATGACAACCTCTATTTACAGTGTCTTTCATGGTACACAATGAAGTGTAAAACTGCTGTGAAAAAGCCTGTGTTTCAAAACAAGCCATCTCTGTAATAAGCACTTAAAACACTTTTCATTAATATATTTCTTTGTGTATAAAACAAAAGCTTAATGCTACAACATGGCCTTTGACAATTTTGTTCTTTAATAAACACTATTCCAGCTCTCAGCTGGTCCAGAATAAATTATTTGAAATAAATTGTGAAAGTGAGGTTTGTGTGAGGTTTTTCACACCCACTCTCTAATGCTGCTTAATTCAGTGGGGTTTCCAACCAAAATATTAAACTCTCAGCCAAAATCCAAAGCAGAAATCCTAAAATAGTAAATATTGAATCTATCCACTTTTACATCTCAGGTATTTGCAAATACCTTTGGTCTACGGAGATAGGGCCGCTACTAATCCTTATCTGAATTTGCAATTAAAACTTCAGGGGCCCTAGATCTCCTTATATGGCTCCACTCTCAATTTTAAATGGCTGGACTGAAATCAAATCGGTCTCCAAATACACTGAAAAGTAAATGGCTGATGTCTAATTGAGCTAATAAAAAACTCCTTTTTAATACTAGTGCAGGCTACAGGCTTTAGAGTCCAAGAAGACAGAAAAAAAAAATAATCACAGCCACTCCTGACGCATTCACGGAAAGCCTTGATATTGTATTATTACTATTCGATTTCTTAGGACAAAAGCTATAACCGAGCAAATATTCCTCAATTATTTTCCTCTCCTCACCCAAACAAAATCCAAATGTGTGGGAAATTAGGCTCCTAGTCACCTCCACTAATTTTCACCTCCAACAGGACACTGTAAAGGCTCCAATATGAAGCACTTAAGAGTTTCCTTTTCCAATCTCTTGTGGGCTTCTCTCAGTTTATCGCAAATGAACAATCATGTTGGAAGGGACTCCGTCTGTTTAATGTCATTAGCGATTGTTTCATAAAACAAACAGCAGCTCCACCATTCTGCTGCAGTTAATCTTAAATCTAAATGTGGCTGCACTCAGGGAGCAAACCTCAAACACCGTTTGTTCTAACCAATGCAGGTCTCTTAATCTATTGCAAGTCAAGGCGCTTATCTCTCCCTGCTTGGCTCAGACCTGCGATTTCTTTGTCCTAATACTAAACCAAACCCAGTTAAGGTTGTGCTTTCAGCCTTACCCAGAGAATTAAAATAACAATAATAATAGTAAAAATGTAAAACCCCCAGGCAGCCAAGGGCCCAAACTTAACTCATATTTATTTACTGACTTCCATGTTTGACAAATATTTTTCCAATGCCAACAATGGAAAACTTGATTTTAAGCTGGCTTCAAAGCATTCTTGTTAGGTGAGTAAAGTCAACCCTATAAACGGTTGAGGGCTAAAACCCTCTTTTTAGAGATCTGAAAATGTCAGGTATCTGCACAGTCACTGGCTCAGGTGGAAAAAAAATTTCAGAAAAGTACAGTGCAAGCTGTTTTACCACATGGGGAGAACTCTTCAAGCAAATTCAAGTTACCTCCCCCTGGGTCCCTACTAAATTTTATGTTTTCTCGAGCAAAGATCACAGGCTTCTGTTTTTTTGATCTTCACTTTCCAATAAAAGAACTCAGCTAATAAAGAAGAAGAAAGGCATCTGTTTTGTGCTTACTAAATAATAATAATAATGGCATTAAGTGTTTACTATGTGCAAAGCACTGTTCTAAGTGCTGGTTCTATACTAAGTTCTATATCAAGCACACTGGGGTAGCTCCAAAGTTTTGAAATTGGACAGTATCTTATCCCCATTTTACAGATGAGAGGAAACTGATGCCCAGAGACCTACCGGACGTCAGACAGTAACCAGTATCTCTTGACCCCCAGTACTCTGCTCTTTTTACTTGGCAATACCAAATATAAATTCACCAAAGACTCTCTTCTACTTAAATGCACCTGTGAATTCGAATAGTACTAAGAAAATAGGACTGATTTCACACTCTTCAAACAAACCAAACTCTGCAACACCAATTAGTGAAAAGGGCATAGGACTAGGAGTCTGAGGATAAGGTTTCTAATTCTGGCTCTGTCATTTGCTTGCTTTGTAACCTTAGGCAAGTCATTTAACTTCTTTGTTCCTCAGTAAAATGAGGATTAAACTGTAAACTCGTCGTGGGCAGAGAATGTTTCTGTACTGTACTCTCCCAAGCACTTAGTACAGTGCTCTGCACACAGTAAGTGCTCAACAAACACAACTCACTGCCTGATTAAGACTGTGAGCCCAATGTGGGACAAGGACTGTTACCAACCTGATTATCTTTTATCTACTCCAGGGCTTAGTAGAGTGCACAGGGCATAGTAAGTACTTAACAAATAGCTTTTTTGTTTTTTTAAAAAATTTACTGCATAAGAACTACAGAACTTGGTTTAATGTTTGGGTCTCTTCTAAAATCAACTTAAATTGACTCGTGCTCAATCTAAAATGAATAAAATGGTACAAATAAGATCTAATGACATCACAAAGAGTCACAATACTAATAATGGTCACGGTCTTAATCTCCATTTTCAGATGAGGTGACAGAGGCACAGAGAAGTGATTTGCCCAAGTTCTCACAGCAGACAAGTGGTGAAGAATTACATTACATTGCATATCTGTAATTCTATTTATTTATATTAATGTCTGTCCCCCCTCTAGGCTATAAGCTTGTTGTGGGCAGGAAATGTGTCTTATAGTGTACTCTCCCAAGAGCTTAGTCCAGTGCTCAGTAAATCCGATTGACTGACTGATGAGCGCAGAATAAGTGCTTAAATACCATAATTATTAAAGCACTTCCCTGCTCTGAGCCATATTTACATCAGTGGCAAATAGCATTCTCAGCACACTGAAAACATTCCTTTACATTGATGAGGGGACAGCCAGGTGGCAAAGCAAACATTTTAAATGATCACAGGAATTCTTGAAGAACTGAAATTTTCCCTTTGAATTTAGTCCTGGATTTTGTTTTCAGGATGCAAGAGCTCACCCCAGATTACCCAGACTCCCTTAACGTTTCTCTTTATGAAGGACTAAATTTTTAAAGATCACTAGAAGCAGAAAGCAGGAGCTGAATGGGGGGTGGGGGAAAACCACCTGGAGAATTTCTTCTTTCTGTGCTAGTTAATATTTGTCAATGTGCCCCTGTAAAGACACAAGGGTCAGGCTTTGGGGCCAGCTTGGGCTGGATCAAGGTGGAAGGGGCAGCCTGGTTCACAACAGCCAAATCAGAGGCCACAGCCATGGGACAATTAGATCCATCTAAGGAAGCTGGGATGTTCCATCTACCAGGGGTGACCAGGACCGTTTTGAGAGGAGACAACCAACAGACTTGGAATAAAAAAGGCTGTGTATACTATTCCTTGCTATGTAATAGATGGGGGCTAAGGTTTGGATTTGGAGAAAAGTCATCTTTGAAGACATGGATATGAAACACAACTACAGTTTAATAAAATCTTCCTGTTTATTTTGTCCCTGACTAGGAAATGCTTGTTTACATTAAGAGGCTGACAAACATAAGGCAGGGCTGTTTCTCTACTCAGTGTGGAATGGACTCACAGGCTGGGCAGAGATTTATTAATTACAAGAATCATAAAAGGAAAACCAATCGTATTTAATGAACACATACTGTATGCGAGTAGTGTACTAAGTGCTTAAGAGAGTACAACAACAGAGTTGCTATACAAATTCTCATTCATTTTAGTAGAATCATTATGAAGCCAGGGATCATGCCTACCAACTGTATTGTACTGTCCCAAGTGCTTACTACAATGCTCTGCAACAAAGGAAACGTTCAGTAAATACCACTGATTGAATGATAAGCAGAGAGATCTAGTGGAAAGACCACTGGAGGTGGGAGTCCTGAAAGTCCAGAGACCTGAGTTCTAATTCCAGCTTTGCTACTTGACTGCTGTATGACCTTGGACAGGTCACTGAACTTCTCTGTGCCTCAGTTTCCTTATCTGTACAATGGGGATTCAAAACCCATTATCTCTCTCACCTAGACTATAAACCTCATGTGGGACAAGGATTATTTCCAATCTGATTATCCTATATCTACCCATGGCACATATACATTAAGAAATACCACTATTATTATCACTAAGGTGAAAGGGCCATTTAAGTCTAGGACTTAACTTAATCTACATCTCTCAATGTCTACCCTATTTCAAAAAAAACTCTAGAAAAGGAATCCACCAATCTTTCTTGCAATGTGTTTCATACACTCACAAATTTTATCAGGTCCCTACCCGTCTATCTTGTCTATTGGAGGGAGCACTATGCCACGAGGAGGTAAAAGATGTTGTCTTAACCTCACTGTGCTGCAGTTTTCAGATTTATAAAATGGAAATAATTGGCCCCTTTCCATGAAGCTTTAATAAAAAATGTTAGAGTTCATTGAAATGTGCTCAGACTTCATGCAGAAGGATAACAACCAAACTTTCGAATATCATATTTTAATGGCTTTGCTATTTTCCTTCGGTAAAAAAAAAATCAAGTAAAAATGTGAGGATAAGTGAGATCTTTGTAGTGAAAGTGTTCCAAAAAAAAGTACCAAATTTATCCAGAGCAGAGTATTTTCAATCACTGTCTTCCGAGGACCTGGAAGACATTTGCTCACTAACAGTCAGACATCACTCCTTAATTTATTTGAAGGATAATATTGTTTCCCAGGCTTTTCTTCCCTACCCAGAAAAAAAAAAAATCCAAGTCAGCCCAAGAACAAGATATAGATATACCTATATATACAAGATATGGGTAACTTATGAAGCCCAATCACCTGGTTGTAATTACACAAGAGTCACCATCTCCTTGAATAAGTAAACCATCAGGCAAAGTTTTCCTTTGTTTTTTGAAAGAAGCCAGCCTGATATTAAAGGCATGGGTTCTGGCTGAAGTTTCAAAGGCACGAATGCATTATTTCTAAGCTATAAAGGCATAGTGGGAAAGGGGAAACTCATGAGCCTGCTGTTGAAAATGCCATCCTGATATGTTAATCGTATCTAATCACCAGCAGTGTTTATCATGGGTTATACTCAACAATGAGATTCAAGACATTTAAATAACAAGATACCAGGGCTCTAAAAGATATAGCTTAGGGTCTGTCATTTTAAATCTAATATAAGGTGGAAGCTATGTCTAATCTTCGATCTTCTGATTGCGGCAAGTCGAGACTTGAGAGATATTTCATTTGTGGTACACTACAATAAAGGTACTTGAATAAATTGCAGTTACCAAATCACATGCTTTGTTCTTTCAGTATCTTTGAAAATACAATGGAATTATTCTTTCTCCAAACCTCCCTCTACCGACAAGAAATTATAACAGTAGTGCTGCAGTTCGATTTTCCCAAGTCCAGCACCCTCTAATGAACGGTACTTCAAAAGCCTCCAAAGTAAAAAAAACAAACAAAAAACCCCCCCAAAACACACACTTTTAAAAAATATTGGTTGATTTTAACAGCAGAAATTAAAATCGTAGGTCTTTCTCAATTTCCTTGGAAAAATTCTTTCCTCCCCAAAATGTGCCTCCTGAACCAACGTTTCTAAGCTATCTCATTTAAGAAAAAAACCTGGTCAAGTCAATAGGACAATTATAAAAATCAGTCCTCAGGTACTCCAAAAGGTTTGGGTGTTTACTGTTGAGTTGGATGGGAGTTGCTCAAGGGTCAAACTTTACTGCCTAAATAGCTGCAATTTTGATATGTTAATAGCCTCCATGGGCATGCTAATATCTGTTGATGAATGCCAATGAAATTACAAGTCAACCCAATTGTGAGCTAATAGTAAAGTTTCACACTTGTTTAGGACTTTTTATTACAGAGTCTAAAAGTGTTTTGCAAACAAGTGAAGGGTTAACCTGCCTATTTTATCAATAGAGAAGTTCAGGCAGAGCAAGATGAATGGACTGTAGCCCAAAGTCACACAAGTCAAAGATAGTCTCAAACAATGGGCTATAGCAGAAAGAATATAAGATGACAGACTGGTAAGGCATGTGGCAACCAGAACAGAGACTTTAGAAAGATCAGCACACCAGAAGGCAGATTTGAGAACACCAACAGGCATTGCAAGCAGAAAACACACTAGCATAACCAAGAAAAACTATAGTACATAGTCTCTGCAGATTGCTTCTTTTCCAGCCAAAAGTGCATTCATGGTTAGGGTCTCATCGTATTTGAAAATATCATAATAGAGCAGAGGGAACTAAACTACAACTAGAAGTCCTGATTTTTCAGTTGGATGATTTATAGTCAGAATAGGTTCCACAGGAAGGTGATAAAAACTTGAAGCTAGAGAATTTCATAGATGTAATCGATAAGTTAGAAGCAAAGTAATTTGCATTTTTTCTACATAAAAACAATGTCAATAATAATAATAATGATGGCATTTATTAAGTGCTTACTATGTGCAAACCAATGGGCTATCAAAATTCTTAGTCATAAAAATACTGACTGGTCTTGCAATTAAATTCATTAATATAATTTAAAACTGGTAATTTTTTCTGAATAGAGTTTGTTGGGCTCTTTTAACATAAATTCCTGATCACTGGCTTTGAGACCTTCAATCAGCTCTTTACCTCCCACTTATCCACTCTTCACCCACTACACCACAGCTCATACTCTTCTTTCTTCTCAAGTTAATCTACATATTGTATCTTTTTCGCATATTTCACACCTCTAACAAGACCTTTCCCTTTCCTGAGACTCCTTTCCCCTTCAAATCCCCCGGTCCACATCTCTCTCCATCTCTGATGTACTTTGATGAAGTGTTTTTGAGAAGCAATATGGTACACATTTGTTCAGTAGTAAGATGAATATGCATCACAAATGTACTCTTCAACCTGGGAGCTGGCTCTTTAGCTTCAAACGCTAAGTTAATTTCCACTAGAGATGTAGTGAATTATACTGATCTAATATAAGCATCAATGAACTTGATTAACCTCCAAGGATTGCTTCAATTTAGAGTGCCTTATTTGGGGGTTGGGTGGAGGAGGGTTAATACAGCACCCTTCATCTCACTAAAGAATGTCAACAGAGAGCTGTCAACTATTTTGAGATTTTTTTCAAATGTTAATTATTTTGAAAAATATTTTAATTTATGGCCTTTGACAAACTCATATTGGGTAGAAAACAGAAAAATACAAAGACATACAACTGAAATATCTACTTTACCCAAAGTTCAGTTTTTTGACTCTCAAATGCAAGGAATATACCATGTGTACCAAGCAAATACACAGTTTTTCATCCAAGTGATACCAATTAATTGTATTTATTGAGCACTGTACTGTATGCAGAACAAGGTCTTAAGCACTTGGGAAAGTAAAATATATGTGTTATGTGTTTAGAAGAGTGCTTTGCACACAGTAAGCGCTCAATAAATGCGATTGAATGAATAAGAGTTGGTAGACATGATCCCTCTCCACAAGACGCTTACAGTCTACAGGGGGAGACAGGCAATAAATTCCAGGTAGGGAAGTGGCACATTGTAAGGACATGTACACAAATGCTGTGAGGCTCAGAGTGAGGTGACTATCAAGTGCTTGAGGGGTACAGAGCTGAGTGCTTAGGCAATGCAGAGGGAGGGTGGAAAGGGAAAATAAGGGCTGTCAGGGAGGCCGTCTTGGAAGTGATGTGACCTTAATAACACTTTGAAGATGGGGAGAATGGTTTAAATGAAGGGGGAGGCAGTTCCAGGCTAAAGGGATGGTGTGGGAAGGGGGTCAGTAGACAAGATGCCTGCCCACAAGGAACTGTCAGTCTAGAGCTGGGCCTGAAGAGACACCATTTCTGTGGGGGAAATGCAAATAGCTTATAGAGATGTGCTGAGGGGAGCTAAGATTGAGTCAAGATTCTTTTTCTTAGCCCTTATCTCCCTTTATTCCCCAACCCTACTACCTTACTTTCCCTGTGTTTGCTTTAAACTCTCTCCTTTGAAACTACAGGCCCTGTGCCATCTAAATTGTGGTTATATCTACCTCTGCTATGCCCTCAGCCCCATCCAGGCCAGGACAACCAAATGTGCTCATGAGGACTGACCCCATCAGATGAACCATTATTCTAATCTTAGATGGCTATACTTAGCATTTCTTCACAGGCCCCTTGAATGCAAAAATCAGATTATATAACATTCAAAGGGCTGTGGAATCACTCCCCCTCTGTAGCATTGCTATATTTGGTCACCACTGAATGTGCATAAGGTGCACATTATGAGGTTCAGAGAACTGAGCAGAATTTGAGGTGGTATGATCAGGATTTCTCTTCCAGGCCCCTAAAGCTGCCTAGTTCTGTTTAAATTTACTCTGCAAGCCAGCAATTATGCTGATGGGATTTAGGCTCGTTGGAGGATCGTGGGATAGGGTGAGTCACAGGACTGCAGTCCGGGCAATGGGTGAGCCGGTAGTGTCGCACGATCTGTGCTTACGCCATGGAATCACAACGGGTTCCATTACACACTTCAGTCCAAGGCTATGATTTACGAAAGCATTAGGATATTCTAAACTTAGTCTCCACTGTATGGTAGTCACATTGCACCATCTTCATATTTCACTCTTTCCTTATGAATGAAAATCTCTGCCTCTAATCACTTTTTCCAATCCTTCTGCTTAGTCACCTTTCCTTTTTATGAAAGAATGAAATATTCCCCTTCCAAATTAGCACTGATGCTTTCAAAATTATTTCCTACAAATGATCTCATCGTACAACAGCTGTGATGAATTTTAACCCAGTTATCCTAAAAGCTGATGTAGGATTTTGTAGTGGGGGGGGAGGCAGTGTCCACATATTTGTGTGTGTGTGTGTGTGTGTGTGTGTGTGTGTGTGTGTGTCCATGTCCCAAGAGAACTATGGCCTCTACAATCAAACACAAACCATCCAAAAAAACCCACTAACACTTATGATAAGGTCAGAGAAGATCAGCCCTAAATACAGGGAAGAGTCCAGAAAATCCATGACTCCCTAAAGTGCAGTCTCTTTATCCCATAACAGCTCCTTGCTTAATGAGCTAGTCACAAATATGGTCAGTAAATATGTCACTGGCCTCGGGGTCACAGCTGGAACGGAACTGGGTTGACGATACCACAGACAGAAGTAACTAGCTCCAACTGAATCTAGCCCCTGAACCAAAATAAAATGGCTTAGGAGGATGGGTTCGGCTGTGGGCTATTTCCTTCTCATCCATGTGCTTGAGCCTCTGAAAACAATGGTAAGGGCTGTTTCATAAGAACCTGGAATCTTTAGTGATGAGAATTCCTGTGATCCCAGGGCAGAAAGAGGAGGTTGGAGAATGTGCCATAGAGAAACTCCAAGGAGACCAGTAAAGGGCATGTCCGAATACAGGAAGCCATTTGAGGCTAGAGGAAAACATCAGTAACAGAAGTGCATAATTCTTCTGATAAAAGCTTACTAAAGATCTGACAAACAGTTCTCAGGAATGAGAGGAAAGGCAGTATGAAGGTGGAAGAGAAAGGCAAGAGATTTTTCCAAAGCCCTGGAAGCAGGTGAATTCTCAAACCAAATCGCTGAACATTTCGAGGTTCATCTATCATTCCTTCAAATTTATCTTCCTTTCTGACCTGCCAGGTGCTCCTGGCATGATGAATGGAACGGGGGCGTAATTCACTGAAGTTTGCCTATGCAGACTATAATCAGCAACAAAATGTTTTGTGACATTTTGGCATAAAAGATGACTAACATAAATAAAAGTCATTGTATGTTAAAGGGCAGTAAAAAATAAAAACCACATACACACACATATATAGACATACACACATATAAAAAGAAAGCAGTAAAAAGTCTGATTTAAGCAGGAGAAAGACAACCTCTCCAAGTTAGAGGAAAAAAATGCTTATCTGCTATTCTTCTCCAGAGAGACTTTGGCAAGTATGGCGGCATCGTGTAAGTAACACTATTCACCCTGTAGATATCTAAGTTGCCAAATTCCAGTTGGAGAAATCTGTGGTACTCACCCCAAACTCCAATCTTGCAGAGAGGCAAGGCTAAACATCCCTCAACTATTGGATAAGTGTATCCCCGACTGACCTGTCTGGACGACAGGACCTGGTATGAACTGAAGGGCTTCTATGATGATGGAATCTTCCCACAGGAATGACAGATGAGTCTTGTTCCTGAGACTTCAGGACTGAGAACCTGCATGGCGGAATTGGTTAGAGTGATGAGGATTGGGCAGGGCCACTCTCACACTCTTGTCCCTAGTAGTAATAGTAATATTTATAACGTGCTTACTGTGTGCAGGGCTTTGAGCTGTGCGCTGGGACAGAATTCACAGGTGGGAATTATACACGGTCCCTGGTACCTCGTGGGGCTCAGTCGAAGAATGTGAGCCTCATAGCCCCTGCCAAGCATGGCCCACTGAGGCCGTAGATGGGATGCCTGGCTGCCTTAATATATTCAAAATGACATATGAGGGCTTTGCAAGTGTGAGGTCCTGGGTTCAATCTCTGACAGCTCCAGGAAGCTGGAATTTTCCTCTAGATTGTAAGCTCATTGTGGGCAGGGAATGTGTCTACTTATTGTTACGTTGCACTCCCCCAAGCGCTTAGTTCACTGCTCTGCAAACAGTAAGTGCTCAATAAATACAATTGACTGTCTTTACATCTTTGCCATTCAAAGTTATTTTGTGGTATTTAATATTGTGCAGTTGCAAACATGCAAAGAAACAACAACAGGAAGATTCTAGAAGACACGACATCACACGATGACTGACCGTCACAAATCTTGCAGCTAGTGAAAATTAAACAGGCAATTCAAAGAGGAGTAATCAATCATCAATGGTATTTACTGAGTGTTTTACTATGTGCAGAGCACTGTACTAGTCCTTCTAGTCCTAAGAGAAGGCAGGTCTAGGTATGTGGCATAGTGAAAGGCCTGTGTCATCTCGGACTTTCAAGGTCACAAAATTTACCTCAGAATGAAATCTACCCAAATCCTTCCTTTACCTCCAGCTCAATATAAAGGTTATGGGGCCTTGGCCATCACTTCAGATAGCAAGAAGAAAATCAGAACTACCTTCATAAAACTCTGCTGCAAAAGACCAGCTCCCATTTCTGGAATGTGCGGAGCAACGCATTGTTCTGACTTAAAAAAAAAAAAAAATCAAGGTACTTTAAAATTGCCGTTTTCAGAAAATCATTTGTCTTCTGCTTAGCTTTTTAAGTGGATATGCACAAACCAATTACACGATCCTTCTTTAAAAGACCTTTGCCTCAAGTTTTGTTGTGCTAGTATGTTAGTAGAGTGAAGCAGTGTGGCTCAGTGGAAAGAGCACGGGCTTGGGAGTCGGAGGTCATGGGTTCTAATCCCAGCTCCCCCACGTCTGCTGTGTGACCTCGAGCAAGTCGCTTAACTTCTCTGAGCCTCAGTTACCTCATCTGTCAAATGGGGATTAAGACTGTGAGCCCCAAGTGGGACAATGTGACCACCTTGTATCCTCCCCAGTGCTTAGAACAGTGCTTCGCACATACTAAGCGCTTAACAAAATGTCACCATTATTATGTGCTTTGTAAACCTGCTTTTATACAGGAATTGATATCTACACTCTTTGCTGGTTTCCTGAGTAACTCCAAAGCAATGTCACTTGTCAGTAATGGCACGATCCCTTCATTCTTTGTTAAGTATTTTCTCACTGCCTCCGTCTCTCCCAGTATATATTAATATCTAATTTCCATGTTGGTTATAAAGATGCAGGCAAACAATTTCTCAGCCAAGAAGATATTTCAGAAGCTATGATAATCATGACAATAGACATCTATTTATATGAATCAGTAAGCAGTTTGCAAACTATCTTTAGTATTTTGTTGTTAAAAGTTAGAACTTTATTGCATATTTAGGTAAGTTCCACTAGATCATCTAATTACCAAGTTCTTTATTTCATAGAATATGAGCTCGGCTTTCATGAACACTAGAATGCTTTGTCAATATAGCTCAGAACAGGGCTAATTATTATCATTAATGAAAGCCCAGAGTGATTGTAACAATTTACCTTGCTGCATTTTATTTGTTTTATCAGTTTGTGGGATCCCAGACTTATATCGTTTACAAATTGGTTTGTTCTCTTTTTATGGGTAACAGGTCAAAGGAGGTAAAATGAAGCTTTCTATACACGGTTCAAAGCAACTATACTTCCTATCAATGTTCAGGAAGCTAATCATTTTTGTATACCCTTCAAAGTTCTACATTCAGCATCTACATTCAAGTTTTCTTCGCCTCAGATTAGATGGGTCATCTTTTCGTTTTAAGTAAGGTATAAACTTGGGAAGGGGAAAATGGAGCAGATCACTGAGAGACAAGGGAGAAAGGGAGAACAAGAAGAGTGAGGAACAAGCAGAAAAAGCTACTGGGAAGAACAGCTGTGGGAAGCGGCATAGCCTAATGGAAAGATCACAGAACTGTGAGTCAGATGACCTGGATTCTAATTCTGAGTTTTATCACTTGCCTGCTGTGTAACCTTGGACAAGTCACAACTTCTCAGTGCCTCAGTTTCCTCAACTGTGAAGTGGGGAATCCTTATCTGGTCTCCCTCCCTCTTCAACTGCAAACTTCACGTTGGGCAGGGACAGTGCCCAACCTGATCTGATTAACTTGTATCTACCCTAGCACGTAGAAAGAACAGGATTTGAACATAGTAAAGTACTTAACAAATACCATTTTTTTAAGGGAGAGAAAGTTCAGGACACTTGAGAGTGAGTCTCTTACAGTTGATCCAAGGGAAAGAGCAAGGGGATGGCAGTCAATCAGGTGAACAGAGTTCTAGTCACTGCTCTGCCAATGGCCAACTGTGTGACCTTAGACAAGTCACAGCCCCTCTGGGCTTCAGTTTCCTCCTCTGTAAAACAGATACCTCCTCTTTCTACCTCTTGGATGACAAGCCCCAGTTAGGACAAAGCATATTAGAGAAGAAGCATGGCTTACTGGAAAGAGCACGAGCTTGGGAGTCAGAGATCATGGGTTCAAATTCCGGCTCCGCCAATTGTCAGCTGTGTTACTTTGGGCAAGTCACTTAACTTCTCTGCGCCTCAGTTACCTCATCTGTAAAATGGGGAATAAGACTGTGAGCCCCACGTGGGACAACCTGATAACCTTGCATCCTCCCCAGCGCTTAGAACAGTGCTTTGCACATAGTAAGTGCTTAATAAGTACCATCATTATTATTATTATATAGCTGATCTGATTATTTTATATCTACCCCACTTCTTGGCCCAGAGCCTAGGCAAATAGTAAATGTACGATAACAAGCATAAACAACCAACAGGAGCTCAATGAATTAACAGCCTCCCTGCCATGTTGTCACAATCTTGTTCTCCTCCTTTTCTAGGGTCACTGCTGCCCTGACTTAGCACCCCTAGACTGTAAGTTCATTGTGGGCAGGGAATGTGTCTGTTTATTGTTATATTGTACTCTCCCGAGAGCTTAGTACAGTGCTCTGCACACAGTAATCATTCAGTGAATGAATGAATGAACGAACCAGAGGCTTGATATTCACGGACCTCATAAGGACAAGCTGCCTGGAAACACTACTTTCTGTCAGTGCCCAGCACCGATGTCTACTAGCCCACAGTTATCATCACCAAGCAGTAGCAGTGCCAAGGATGGGCCAGCTGAACTGGAGCTGATGCAGCTCAGGCTGTGCAGTGACTCATGTCAGTAGCAACCACCACCTCTGTTTATTGATAATGGAGGCAGCAGGAGGCAGGGAAGGGGAACCATGGTATAGCCTCTGGCCCAGTTCCACAACCTGGTGAGGTTGACCATAACCTCACATCTCCAGGCCTAGGTCTGGACACCAGAGAACAAGGGATGAGCCCAACAGATCCACAGCTGACCCACTCCAACTCTGAAGGGCCTGCTTCCATCACCTGCTCTGCCCAAAGGTCTTTCAATCAATCAGTGGTATTTACTGAGCACTTATATGCAAGGCACTGTATTAAGCACCTGGGAGAGTACAATACTATCAGGATCAACCTGGCAGTGCCATGCCTGGGGAAAGACCCCATGGGGTCACTGCCTTTGTCCTACCTACTGTCACCCCCACACAATATGTCAATGGAAAATTTTGAGGAAATAATAATCACGGTATTTGTTAAGTGCTATGTGCCAAGTATTCTACAACTACTGTACTCAAATGAATTTGAGTTTCCTCTACCAGTGCCACTCACTCCCATTTTCTCCCCCGTAGATCACACAATATAACTGAGATGACTGTTTCCAAATGACAATGAAACTTTTCCAGATAATCAGATCAGAAACAGTCCCTTATCCTATATGGGGGTCACAGTCTAAGTAGGAGGGAGAAGGGGTATGAGGAATCTGAGGAACAGAAGTGAAGAGATTCACCCATTGTCACACAGCAGGCAAGTGGCGGAGCCAAGATTAGAACTCGGGTTTTCTGACTCCAAAGCCTGTGCTCTTTCTACTGCAGTGACAAGAAATAACTGTACCATTTATTTTTTCAGATGTTTTTCTCTTTATGAGGAAGAGCACAAAATTAGGAAGCTCTATCTGTGGTGAAATCCAAGGGAATTCTTTAGGTCTGGCTCTCTTATGTAATCAAGTGGAAAAACTGCCAGGCTGAGATCAAGAGACCTGGGTCTCAGTTCCAGCTACACTGCTGACCAGCTGCGTGATCTTGGACCAGGCTTTTTCATCACCTTCCTTAGCTGCACAATGAAACCTGGCCCTATTTATCTCATCGGGGTTCAGGAAAGGAAAGTACAATATTACATGAAAGGATCTTGGGCTCTTGGGAGCAGAGATGCTAAAAAAATTCAGCTTATTTTTTAATGCATTTAACACCAGCTCTGTCTTCTAGCATCTCTCCAATCTAGTCCCCACAGAAGCAAGTTGCCATTATTATATCTTTTTTTAATTATCTTAACCTCTCATGCAATAATCTTCTGCTTTTCTACCTTCGTTGCTCACGCTTCCCCATCACTCCAGGTGTCTTCCACCTTAATTCCAGGTGCACAGTTCATATCTAGTATCGTGTTTCTAATTCACATCTTCCTGCTATTATTTCTGTGGAACTTAGTCTTGAATGATATCCCCATAGCCTTTAAGCATATATATTTTGAGAACCCTTTTCATCTCCGTCCCCGGCCGCTAGTTTCTATTTCTTCAAGTGATTTCATGCATGTTCCTGTGTTCACTTAATATTGCACCTACTTAAATGCTAATTACAAAATCCAACTAGAGTAAGGTCACCGAGTCCACTCTGCTACTACTTAGTTTATCCTTTCTGTTTGGAATGTACCAGTTTAAGACTTGGTCACTGATATTCCCTATTACTATGACTGATTCATCTGTTAACTTCTTTTGCACTCATTTGGCCCCTAAATATTTCTCCACTGTTTTATTTTGTGATCTCAGGAACTTAGAAATTTGAGTTTCCTCAACTAGGGCCACTTGACTCCCATCTTTTCCCCCCGTTTTCAGTATAACTGAGTTGATTTTGTTTCTAAATGAAAATGAAACTCTTCCAGGGTACAAAGCAGGGTCTCAATGGTATTTATTGAGCGCTTACTGTGTGCAGAGCACTTTACTAAGCACTTGAAGAATACAACAGTTGGTAGACATGTTTCCTGCCCACAAGGAGCTTACAGTCATGTGAAAGAGGAAGACAGGCATTAAAATAAATAAATTACAGATATGTCCATAAAAAGGCCTTAAGAAGGCTCTCAGTTATAGCTGCTGATACATGATGAAACTGTAGCTCAGGTGGTGCTAGTGAGAACTAACATGTTCAGTTTAACACAAACATCTGAACTGTACCACTTAATTTTCATTTCTATTCTTTTAAATTTTTTGATTAAATTTGCATCTGGAAGTAATTGGCTTGGTTCAGGTTGAATACTGTCAGACCTAAAAGAAATGAAAGGTGTTGGCTTTATATATATGATTCCATTTCTCTTACCTTCTGTACCATTAAAGAATTGGAAACCAGATGACTGTATCAATATTTTCCAGCACACACTCCATTTTTTTAAATGACAGGTTAAGTTTGAATGTATCATTCCCTTTTTTCCCTACTCTTTTTCCTTTTGAATATCTGTTGGTGAGTCTGCTTTGGGTTTGAGAAGATACTAGCGTTGCTGAACAATGAAGAGATCACAGTCAAGAAAATACTGAATCATTCATATGCTTTAATTTTATATAACTGGGCCATCCCTTTTTTCTTTTCTCCCAGTAAACCATTGTCCACTGGATCTACCCTGGATTCCTGGTAACAAGAAGAAAACACTTTCAAAATGTTTCCCTAGAGACATTCAGAGCTGTTGCCCATGTGTTCACTCGAATCCTGAACAACCAGTACAACAAAGATTACCTTTGCCGTAAGAAATGAAAGGATTAAGTAGGCTTTTTCTTGGGAAAAAAATCTAATTTCTCAGTTGTTTTTAATTCAGGAATGGCATATAAAGGTAGCAAAATCAAACCACTAGGGAAGGAGAACTCCTAAGGCTTGTATTACTCCTGTAAAATCGCATCACTGTCCAGAACACAGGTAAACGCTTAATGAGATTTGATTTAACAAAAGTTACTCTTAAGCAATGCCAGCCAGTGCTGTTCAGTATAAAACCAAAGTAATTAAAGGGAAGGATCCCTTTTCCTCTAGACTGTAAGCTCCTTGTGGTCACGGAACATGTCTAACAACTCTGGTATATTATACTCTCCCAAGCTTTTATTACAGTGCTCTGCACAGTGTAAGTGCTCAATAAACACAACTGATTGATTTTTCTCCAGCATCTCATCCACACAGACTGCATCATCACTGAGCGTGGTAAGCTAGAAAGGGAAGGGTGCTCACACACTCCCTACCATGTCACTGAGGAGACCATCTTCCCTCAGTCTCTTCCCTAATGCCTCCTTTCCTCTAAGCTCAATGGGAAGGACCCTTGCCGCCTTTCCTGTGTTTTGGGCTCAGAGGAAGGGACCCATGGTTGAGTAATCTCTCAGGAATAAGTGGTACAATCAAGGCCCAAAAGCAGAGAATCAAAATAAGTAACAGGGAAGGTCAAGAGAGATGGCAGAAGCAAGAGACTTTCAGAGCTTTTAAGGTAAATGTAAAAGGGCATCCTTTTTGAACATTGTTTATTATTTTGCTTCATCTCCAAAATACACTACTTAGTAAGTCATTAGTGCTAGGGACTAAACGTGTAAACTAAACTATTGTGGTAACATTTTTCCAAAGCTCTATGGGGGAAGGAAAAACACACAGATGGAGAATACTATAATGAACTGACAAGTTCTATTTAAAAACTGTTTGTCAGCTGTAGTTAAGTTGACACTGTCAGCATGGCAACACATCATAACACTTTGCATGTTTTGTTGCATGCTTGAAGCAGCTACAAAGCACTGAGATAACGGAAAGGCTGAAAGAATGGCACAGGACTATGCCTGATTTGGCATTCTATTGAAAATAGGTAAAATGAAAAAGGAAAATGGCAGTTGTGCAATTTTATTTTATAAAAGAAAATTTCCTAGTAAATGTTTCTTATTGGAATCAGTATGGCCTAAGGGGCCCATAACAGTGGATCCTGACAGGTTACTGCTCTAATTATACCTTTGCCAATAATTTTATCTGTCTTGGTTTTTGTTTTTTTGTTTTAATCTGTAAAATGGAAAGAGTCCTCTTAACCAAGAAAGAGAAATAAAGAGAAGTTGTTATTTGGGGGAAAACCAGCTCAATCTCAGTAAGTGGAGGAAATCATTCCTTTCCGGGTTTTGAAGAGTTTTCAAAGTTTACCCACCTACAAACCCAGCTGAGGCTCTCTCCTCAAGCACATGCCTTCTTCTCTATGAGGCCTTCTCCCAGTCCCGCTCAAGTGGACTTCATAATGGCATTTCTCCCTAGCAGATAAAGCAGATTCTTGCCTCCTTGGTTTAAGCCCCTTCCTTCCTACAATCTCCTAAACTGTTACTGGCTAGGCCACCAGCCAGGTCACCAGCTTCTATGGTTCCCAGACCCCTACAGGTACCCACCTCCCGGGCCTAGTTAAACCAATTTCCATCAGGCAAATGCTCCAAAGCTGTGAATACACAAATATATACCCAATGCCAGTCTTATAATTTGCTTGGGTCATTCCTGGAACAGTCAGGATGTTACAGGACACATATTACAGAGATAGTATTATACAGATAAACAAAATATTGGCATCAAAAAGGCTGGCCTACTCAGGCTGACATCATTACTCCAGGCACCTGTGTTAGGGCAGAAGGTGCATAATGAAGGAAAAATAAACTGGTCCTGATGTACACTGTGTAATCAATCAATCATATTTATTAAGCACTTACAGTGTGAAGGGCACTGTACTGAGCACCTGGGAGAGTATAACAGAATTGGTGGGCAACATAGATGCCAGCATAATTAGACCTGAGGAGATTTAAGCAATGTAACTTTCATAGTCCTTTAACCTGTACGCTCTTTGTGGGCAGGGAGTGTGCTTACCAACTCTGTTGTAATTTCCCAAGCACTTAATACAGTGGTCTGCAAACAATAAGCACTCAATAAATATGACTGAGTCACAGAACATTCTTTTCAAAAAGACACCGCTCACTAAGTGGATACGTAAGGTTTATCCTGTGAACTTTCTGAATATTCTTCAGAGTATTTTTAAAATTCCTTAGAGATTTAATGCCGACCAAATCATTTTTAAAATCTTAACTGGAGAAAATGATTAGGATAAAAATTTTTATGGTATTTGTTAAGTGCTTGCTATGTATCAAGCACTGTTCTAAGATCTGGGGTAGTTAATCCAGACAGATACAGTCCCTGTCCCATATGGGGCTCATAGTCTAAGTAGGCGGGGAGAACAGGTATTAAGGCCCCATTTTGCAATGAATGAAATCTACCTGTGATCTGCTCTGTACACAGTAATCGCTCAATAAATATTACTGATTGATCCAAACCAATTATTTTACCCTATGCACCACCAGAACTTTTACTGGAACCAGTGAAAAGGAGGAAAATTGATTGGTTTCAATTGAATTACTCTTTTTTCCCCTCTGCCCATTCTCCAGTAGTGGCACCAGTGAATAGAAACATGATCCAAAGTAGACAATCTTCTGGAGCTATATAGACAGCTGTTTCGAGAAGGTTAAAGCCAAGGCCTGGATGCTTCACAAATTGTATAACTGACCTCTGAAAAACTGAGAATGAAAGTGCCCTAGTCTAGGGCCCAATAAATGCATCCTACCACCTGCCTTCAGAATTTGTCACCTGACTTAAAACCCTTAAACAGAAGAAAAAAAAAAATCTTACCTGTTTTTTTTGCTAGTGTTTTGGGGAATAAAGAGCAGGGCAGTAATTTTTGCAAAAGTGAAAAACTAGCATAAAAAACGCAACACCTGATTTGCCCAATGTAGTACATCAGGCACATTTGGAAGTAGCAATAACTCTTTCAGGCCAACAGGGCCCCATTTACTATATAATTGCTTCAGTGGACTAAATGGGACCCTGGTGGCTTCAGAGAGTTAAAGCCTCTTCCCAAAGTGCATAACTTACTCCCCGGGTCTAATTTACACAATAGGGAAATTTGATTCAATAGGAACCTTGGGTTGATAGTAGCCTCTGGCAATGGCTGTGTAAAAATAGTACAGCAGTTGCACTCAGAAAGAAACATAGGGCAATGGTTTGCCTCCATTTTAAATCATTTCTGTCCAGAATTCTTCACAAAAATTGAAGCCTGGGATTTTTTTAATCAGTTCTCTATGCAACAGACACGTTGTGGTTAACAGGAGGGTCTGAAATAGTCTTTAACCCTGGAAGCTCGATGGCTTAATATTAACACGTTTCATGTTCTCAAGTTACTAAACAATGACATTCTTTAAAACCAATACATCATTTTGGTCGAATTATTTGACAGGTGGGAAGGTGGGTTTAACCTTTAAGTCATGATTCAGCATGGTAGTAGAGGGACTATCTTCATTCCTTCACCTGGGGAATAAGAAAAGGGGCTGTCTAGCCCACCTTTCTGCCCCTACCTGGCTGCAAAATTTTGATGGTCATGATGAGAAATACCACCTCGTCTCCCCCACCCCAGTTTTCTGAGTTCACAACCTCTCCCAATCTGAAGTCTGGAAGGTTTACTTGCCAATGCACTTTATGGAATCCTTAGTTGAAAAACACAATGTGTGGGAAATAACGAGCATTTCGCTTCTTAATAATTGTTTGGAGTTGTTTTATTTACAGGAGCTTTATTTCTTCCTAACAATACTAATGGTCCATTTTCATTCAATGATAGGATAAAGAAAAGGACCCTCTAGACTGTAAACTCCTTATGGGCAGATAACCTGCCTACAAACTCTGTCATAGTGTGCTCTCGCAAGACTTAGTATAGGGCTCTGCATACAGTAAGCGCTCAATAAATACGATTAACTGATTGATCCTGGTTACAAAGAGCAGCAGCGTATTATTGCCAACTCTTTAATCCCAGTTCTTGGGTGGGTCTAAAGCATTAGGAAGAATGACTGACCAGAATTTCACCAGCGATCGCTTTTTTTGGTGGAGAAAGAAGGCTCATTATCAATCTCCCCATCCAAAAGATCAAATTTAACGACAGGGGATTTTACTAAAGCTCAGCAGAAGAGCTGTTTTTTGGGTAGACTGACTGACAATTAGCATGTTGTCGGTATTACTCGTGATCTCTATGGAGCTATCATGCATGATTTGTTAAATCTCTAATTTCACATCATGTCCTCTACCTATTCCCCCCCGGCCCATCCCTATATTAAGCAAGGACTGGAAGTAAGTCCTCGCGTTAAGTGCACCACTAGAAAACGATATCAGGGTAATTTATTCTCTTGCTCACTATTTCTCTAAATATGCTCCCAAGGTTTCTGCCAGGTTACGGAAGACAGGAGGGGAAGAGGCAGAGAGGAGCTGTTGTCAGATATTTATAGCCCTCAATCGGAGCTTCGGAAACAAATGTGCAAGGGGAGAAAGCAAAGGAGAGGTGAGCTCTGCTGAGCGAGCCTCTGTAAATTTGAATCAAAGGGGGGAAAAATTGTATATAGCTCTCAGGGGTATTTTCAAAGGTTAAATAAATGCCATTTAATAGTCTGCTCCAGTAAAATCACTCACTCATTGAGAATAGAGCTATGTAACGGAATATGGCTTTCATCCAAAGCAGAAACAGAATTTGTCAAGTTCACCTGCAAGAACTTCCTTCAAGTTTCCTGCTTCCAAAAGCTGGGCCAGTTCATATACACAGTCTATTTCAAGGTAATTTTCATGAGGTATGAAGAAAAGTTGCTCAACTTCTGCGTATCATCATACCATTCTACAGTGAGTCACTCTCAAACAAGGTCTTTCATGCTGTTTCACTTTCATAGGGTAACATGACTCTGTAAATTGAGCATCTCAGGAATAATTCCCTGGTCTGCAACTGGTAGGGACATGGTTAGTGACCCAAAGGCCTTGCAATCTTCAATTCAGCATCCTGTAGCATTCCTTGTCTCAGTCTTAATTTCAATAATTGCTCTATTTATTAATCATTTACTAAGTGCCAAGCACTGCACTAAGCATTGCAGTAGATTCAATACAATCAGTTCAGATAGAGCCCCTCTCTTTCATGGGGCTCACAGTCGAAGGAGGAGGGAAAACAGATATTTAACCCCTGTTTTACATGAAGAAACAGGCACAAAGTGAAATGACTTACCACTGCTAAATTGTCAGCTCCTTGGGGGCAGGAATCCTGTTCTACTGTACTCTCCCAAGAGCTTAGTACAGTGCTGCATACTGTATGTGCTCAATAGATACCACCTATTAACTGATTTCCCTGGTGGTCCTGCTGGCAATCTTGGCATATCCAGCTGCCCACAAGCAAACTGACACCCTAACAACTGCTTCATCAATGGAAATTTTCAAAATGATTACAAAGTGCTTTGCGCCCCTCTTATGAATGGCAAGGGGGGCAACTGTGTGTCATCTCATATATTTAAGTGTGCAGAATTTTGCTGTGGGCTGAAGCCCAAGGTAGATAGAAAAACACATCCAGCAATGAGATCACTGTTCTAAAGCTCTTCTAATTCTGGAAAAAAAAGGTTCCCGCCATTAAGAGTTCAATATAAATTTGCACTGAGGCACAGCAAGCAATTTAGAAAGACTTGGCTTCCTGCTTCATAAGCATTCACAGCTACAAACAAAACTTCCTTGGCATCCCGAGCAATGACTTGACAGTATGAGAGAAAGGACCAAAAGTTGACGTCAGTCTAAAAGAAACCAACTCCAGATTGTTTTGGGTTTAAGGGAGAGCAGAGCTCTCTGCTCAATGGGCCCAAGGTAAAAATTTTCAAAGGGAAGAGTCTGAATCCAAGGGACAAACATCCACAGCCACAAAAAGAACTGGCATATTCGATACATAAATCACCCAGGTATGCAGGCCTTTCTGATATATTTAGCAGTTTCCCCCATCCACCTTCCCCTAACTTCATTCTCTAACCCTTTTCCATGTCGTTAGATTTAGCAGGAGCCCCAAATGAGAAAAATGCAGTAATACCTGTGGTGAAAGGAAGGTCCTTCCTTTAGGAAATCTCTCAGGAATGTTTTCTGGAGCAAACTCTTTCAGGTAGAGCAAGAATCTGTTTCAGCTGGCTAAGACCCCAGACTAGACTGTGTTCCTTCCTGGGAAAGAGTCAGAGTCACTACCCCTATGCATGAGTGAAAAGGGGGAGGGAAAAAAGGCTTTACTCAGCATACTCGAAGTTTTGCACAAGAAGCGCAAGCTAGAATGACAAAGACTCCAGATATTTTTGGTGGGGGGCCATCACTGGGTTTGTATGTATTTGTTTGTGCTCCGTGTAAGCAAATCAATGTGGGCCCCTCCTGTTTATTCACCCGCCCAGCAGACAATTTAGTACTGGTGGGGTGTGGCTGCACCCTGAGGTAACAAGTTACTTCAGGTGAATTCATGAGGGGTCAGAGCCCAAAGGCTGCAGCTCTATCGTCTCTTCATCCAATTTTTATCACCAAAACTCTGAAATCAAAGCGAGACTTAACAGGGCTGGGCCCCTCTCAATTCACTCTACAAGTAAATCTTTGACTCTGCCTTTGAGAAGAGACTGCTTACTTGTTGTAATTGTAAGCAGAGACCCAGAGACATAAACTAATTATCTTGGGAGAACTAAGCCTTTAAGCAGCCAAATTCATTTGGGCAAATAAACTTGGATTTCTCCCGTGTTTAGAAAAGAATCTATCATTTATGATTCCTTTTGAAATAATCAGTGCTTTACACAAAACCAAAAACAAGCAATATCTAAAAATGTCCAACACATATACCCTGATGGTTGAACTATATTAAGAAATCAACTCTTTCATTTTTCTCTTTTGGCCAGCTATGAAACGTCTGGTGTTGCAGTGTCTGGAATGTGGACAACCATTACATCAAAACCATCATTTATCAAACAATCTTTAAATGTTTTCTAATATATTTCATTGAGAGGCTAGGCCTGGCAGTAGACACTGAAACTTGAATTGGTGGCAGCTGCAAGCCAAAGGGGAAAGAAAAGAGAGAGGAGAAAGACAGGAGAGAAAGGACAAACGAAAAGACAATGGAGTGATTAAGGGGAGAGAAAGACAGGAGACAGAATCAATGGTACTTTCTGAGCACTTAACTGTGTGAGAACACTGTACTAAGCACTTGGGAGACCGGACAGGTACGATGCCTGCCCAGAAGGAAGAAACAGAAAAGGAGAGGACTGGTTAAGAGGAGAGCAAGAAAGTGTGTGTCAAGTTTATAAATATTTAAGGTGCACTGGAAACCCAATATTTGGGTTTAGGAAAATGGGAAGGGAAGTCCCCAAAACATCAATAAGGACATAAACAAATCAGAAGGACTGTAAAGGATTTTTAATATCAATTATTACGGCACAAAGGCCTGGGAGTCAGAGGGTCTTATCCCCACACTGCCACTTGTCTGCTTGACCTTGGGCAAGTCAATTCCCTTCTCTGTGCCTCAGTTACCTCATCTGTAAAATGGGCATTGAGACTGTGAGCCCCACATGGGACAGGGGCTGTGTCCAACTTGATTTGCTTGTATCGCCCCCACAGCTTTGTACAGTGCCTGGCACACGGTAAGTGTTTAACATACACCATCATTATTATTATTTTTATTGTTATTATCTGACTGAAAAAACATTTCTCTAATATGGCAAACTCTTTTTTGCACCTAGAGTATGATATCTAAATTCTGAGCCGAGACCATAACCCAACTAGACTGCAAGCTCCTTTTGGGCAGGGAAAGTGTCTGTTAACTCTGTTGCATTGTACTCTCCCAAGTGCTTAGCTCAGTACTCTGAACACAGAGAACACACAGATACAAAAGCATGATTGATTTTGTTGGCATGGATATTATATAATAAGACCCCCACTAGTTAGCCACATGTCTGGAAGCTATACAAACTCAGACACAGATGGTCTCCGCCCTCCAAGAGTTTACAATCTAAAATGGACATCTTGTAAGAAATACGGAATATTTACTAAGTACTTCTCTGTAGACTACATAAAATAGATTGCCCCGACCTCTATAGATACGTCATACATCTGAGTTTGGAGACACCAAAGACATTTAGCTTACTTAGAAAAGTTTTTCTAGAGGAAAAAAAATTCATGAATCGTATATAAACAAGCGAACAAAAATATGCATAATCTCAGATTCAGTCACTTTTCAGCTTTAAAGCTTGCACCTTCCTATTCATTCATTCAATCATTCAATCGTATTTATTGAGCACTTACTGTGTGCAGAGCACACTGTACTAAGCACTTGGGAAGTACAAGTTGGCAACATATTGAGACGGTCCCTATCCAACAACGGGCTCACAGTCTAGAAGGGGGAGACAGACAACAAAACAAAACATGTGGAAAAGTGTCAAGTCATCAGAATAAATAGAAGTAAAGCTAGATGCACATCATGAACAAAATAAATAGAATAGTAAATATGTACAAGTAAAATAAATAAAGTAATAAATCTGTACAAACATATATACAGGTGCTGTGGGGAGGGGAAGGAGGTAGGGCCGGGGGGATGGGGAGGAGAGGAAGGAGGGGGCTCAGTCTGGGAAGGCCTCCTGGAGGAGGTGAGCTCTCAGTAGGGCTTTGAAGGGAGGAAGAGAGCTAGCTTGGTGGATGTGTGGAGGGAGGGCATTCCAGGCCAGGGGGAGGATGTGGGCCAGGGGTCGATGGTGGGACAGGTGAGAACGAGGCACAGTGAGGAGGTTAGTGGCAGAGGAGTGGAGGGTGCAGGCTGGGCTGTAGAAGGAAAGAAGGGAGGTGAGGTAGGAGGGGGCAAGGTGATGGACAGCCTTGAAGCCGAGAGTGAGGAGTTTCTGCCTGATGCGTAGGTTGACTGGTAGCCACTGGAGATTTTTGAGGAGGGGAGTAACATGCCCAGTGCATTTCTGCACAAAGATGATCCGGGCAGTGGCGTGAAGTATAGACTGAAGTGGGAAGAGACAGGAGGATGGGAGATCAGAGAGGAGGCTGATGAAGTAATCCAGTCAGGATAGGATGAGAGACTGAACCAGCAGGGTAGTGGTTTGGATGGAGACGAAAGGGCGGACCTTGGCGATGTCACGGACGTGAGACCGGCAAGTTTTGATGACGGATTGGATGTGAGGGGTGAATGAGAGCAGAGTCGAGGATGACACCAAGGTTGCAGGCTTGTGAGACGGGAAGGAAGGTAGTGCCGTCAACAGTGATGGGAAAGTCAGGGAGAGGGCGGGGTTTGGGAGGGAAGACAAGGAGTTCAGTCTTGGACATATTGAGTTTCAGATGGTGGGCAGACATGCAGATGGAGATGTCCTGAAGACAGAAGGAGACATGAGCCTGAAGGGAGGGAGAGAGAGCAGGGGCAGAGATGTAGATTTGGGTGTCATCAGCGTAGAGATGATAGTTGAAGCCGTGGGAGCGAATGAGTTCACCAAGGGAGTGAGTGTAGATAGAGAACAAAAGGGTACCAAGAACTGACCCTTGAGGAACCCCTACAGTAAAGGGATGGGAAGGGGAGGAGGAGTCCGCAAAGGAGACTTCACTAATTTCCTACTACAGCCCAGCCCACACACTTGGCTCAGTTGGCCTGGAACTCCCTTCCATATATGCCACCTTCAAAGCCTTATTAAAATCACACTTCCTTCAAGAAGCCTTCCCCAACTAAGTCCTCTTTTCCCTGACTCCCTCTCCCTTCTGAGTCATCTGTGCACTTGAATCTTTACCTTTCGCGCATTTCGGCATCTTCAGCCCCAAAACCCTTATGTACCTAACCATAATTTAAAGTAATGTCCATGTCCCCGTCTAGACTGTAAGCTCCTTATGGGCAGGAACCTGTCTACTAACTCTGTTGTACTGCACTCTCCCCAGACCATAGTACAGTGCTCCATATACAATGAACACTCAATAAATACCATGGATTTATTGAGTCACCACTGGATAGTAATAATAATAATGATGGCATTTGTTAAGCGCTTACTATGTGCAAAGCACTGTTCTAAGTGCTGGGGGGATACAGTGGGATCAAATTGTCCCATGTGGGGCTCACAGTCTTAATCCCCATTTTACAGATGAGGTAACTGAGGCTCAGAGAAGTTAAGTGACTTGCCCAAGGTCACACAGCAGACATGTGGCTGAGCTGGGATTTGAACCCATGACCTCTGACTCCAAAGCCCGTGAGCCACGCTGCTTCTCCGAAGTTTAATGATGTCTTTATCTCTAGGAAAAGTAGGCGAAATTTTGTTCTACTCTGGTAAAGACAGCTTCCTGTTTAAATAAAACTAACTTTGAATTCCCAGATGATCTTCTCTCAGGACTGAGCAGAAAGGTATTTTATCCCATCTTTTCTTTGTTCTTCAGCTCTTTCCTCTCAACTAGTTACTGGTAGCATATTGCTACTTTTCTGCAGAAAACAGATTGAAGAGGTTTTCAGGAGGACCACCTGAGAGCTAGTTAGTACTAACAGCATTGCAAATTTAAAATAGCTGTGACAAAATCACTTGAAACAAATCCACCAGAGGAATATCTTCAATACTCTTAAAATAATTTATTTAATGCTCACTGAGGTCTATGTTGTGCTCCTAATCACATAAAATAACAGTAAAATCCAACCATCTCTGATGTGCACAGAGAACCCACTATGGGCCTGATAAAGAGCTATTTCCTCAGCACTTATGCATAAATTTATTACACTTTTGTTTCTATTTTAATTTTAATCTTACATTCAATATTTACTCTATTTCATCCCAACATATTCAACCTACAGCCTATTTGATCCTTGTTCTTTCTGCTATTCTCACCATTTGTAAATACACACACACACACACACACACATGCGCCCACCCTCACTGTCCTCATGTATACTGAACATGGAGATGACAATGACTGTGTGCAGTGCTGGGTGCATAGAAGCAATGATGTTACAATAACATTTTGTGAAAGTCCACCAGAATGTAGCACATTTTCTTAGTGTGCCCCATCAGTTGCTCCAGAGTTCTTTGCATTCTCCCTCTGGATCTCTAGGATAGGTACCACTTCCAAGCTGTGGACCTTGATGGCAAGAGTTGAGAAGGAGGAAGGCTGAGCTTTTAAAATGGCCAACAGACACCTGATGCCCTACCTCCATCAGTCAGGGGTCAGACCAGCTGAATGCCTGGACATTCGTCTATCCAGTCTTCCCCCATTCAATTTTGTGGGCAGAGAATTTGTGCTTGCATCTGCTCTTCGTAGGTGCTCAATAAATGCCAATCCTACTACTAATACTAATAATAATAAAGCACTGTTCTACATGCTTGGGAGAGTACAATAGAACAGACACATTCCCTGCCCACAGTGAGCTTATAGTCTAGAGATACAAAATATTCAGGAAAATACAAGATAATCAGGTTGAAGACAGGCCCTGCTCCACATGAGGTGGTGGGAGGAGGGTCATTCTATGGGGGAGGGAGAACAGGTACTGAGTATCCATTTTTCAGATGAAGAAACAGAAGCACAGACAAGTGACTTGCCTGCTACTCACGTAACAGACAGAAAAAAAATACTACTAATGAAGACACGAGGCTGATTAAGGAATGGCTGCTGCTCCTCTTAACCACTCAGATGGCAATGGTGTGTGCCCTCTCTGAGCCCCAGCTTGGCCTCCCTGTCCAAGGTAAACCTTAGCTTTGGCCTGGTTGTATAAGTCTTGATAAAGTTAAGTCAGTCTTCAATTATGGTGCCATTAAGGGCCGCAAAAATTAAGGGTGGCCATGTTTTAAATGGTGGCAAATACTGGTTCAGAAGTTTGGTAATGCAGCTCGTATTTTTTTTTAACCCAAACCTTTAAAACTGATTTTATCATAATGAGCAGCTCCAACACACAACAAATTCTGGGCAAAGAAAGTGGGACAGAATGGCAGAGAAAGCACATTCCGATGGCCTTGAACACAGCAACTGAATCACCAAACCTAGGAATGTAATCAAATACAGCTTAAAAGGAAACTGGTATTCGCACATACCACTAAGATTGTTTGGTTACATCATGTGGTTCTTTCGGTAGTACAATTTAGTTTCAAAGATGTTCCAACCCATTCAATGCCATTTGTTGGCAATTATTTTCAGAATGTTCCATTTTTTAATTGATGCACATAACTGAAGTGAAAGTACACAACTGTCCAATTATTTTATTTGGTTGTACAATACTAATTAAGAGTAAAGCTTTTAATACTGGCTTTAAGCCCACAGTCTCATAAGACCTACCCGCTGGAAACAATGCTGAGGGCTAGAACAGATGATAGAAATGATGACCCAAACATATCATTATTATTCTGAAAAATAATAATAATAAATAGTGGTATTCATTAAGCATACTGTGCCAAGAACTGTACTAAGTACTGGGGTAGATACAAGATAATAAGGACAGACACGATTCCTGCCTTAAGCGGGGCTCACAGTCTAAGTAGGAGAGAAAACAGAGAATGAATCCCTATTTTGCAGATGAGTACACTGAAGCTCAGAGAAGTTAAGTGTCTTGCCAAAAATCACACACCATGCAAGTCGCAGAGCTGAGGTCTCCTGACTCCCTGCCCATGCTGCTTTTTACTAGGCCACGCTTTCTATCGTAATACTGGCATAATGCAGACTGACAGCCACACAAAGTTAGCAAAATTTCAACAAAAAACAGAATTTAGCCTCCAGAAACATCGTAAACATTGAAGAAACATAATGTGAAAATTCAAGAGATAACACCTAGAGAAGAAAGAGAAGAATTATAGGCAATCCCACTTGACTGCATGAATTTGTTCACTCTGGAAATATTTAACAAATCTTTTTTGGCTACCAAATTGCACCGCTCTACATACAGACTTGAAACTTCAGCCCTATTCCATCGACTTAATCTAAATGCATAATCAGAGTAAAAAGAAATCTCACTCAGGGAAAGCCTTACCATCTCCTGAAAGGCAATCCTACACAGGACAAAGGAATAGAAGTGTAGTCAAAAGAATCAAAACAAAGCCAGAATCTAGATGCAAATAAGCTCACACTTTCTGTAAGTTTGAGCTAAAAAGACAAAAGATATTACAAAAAACTTAACACCTCTTGACACAGGTGTTTTCCCAGTAAGGAACCCATTAACATCTTGTCATCAATACCCAAGCACACCACAGATATGAATTTTTAAAACTACACAGCACAACAAAAGGCATGCACCATCAAACAGCCGATGCCAAACAAGCTTCGTCATCTGGTCCTTCCACATTCCACAAGGAATACTGGGCTTTTATAGACAAAATCCCTTGCAAGGTAGCTACAGCACAGACAGAAAAGGTGGGAGACAGGGAGAATGGAAATCATATGCAATTAGAAAAGTGAGCACAAATATTTCAAATCTCGAACTCCCCTCAGTCATTTAACGAACACCTTTTCAAAAAGGGAAGGTGATAAATAGGAAGAGAATGAGAGGCTACCCATGAAAGTGCCATTTCAATAATGATAAATCACCGCAGATCACATTTTTAATGAGACAGAAATACTTCAGAAAATGAAAAAAGGAATGGATTTTAAGGTCCACAAACAAGAAGCCCCAGAATGCTGTTTCTGCCAAGGCATTCCAACTGCACAGCCTGTAGGGACTAGTGGGGGCAGAAACCCCAAGTTGACAGCAGGGGTGAAGCCACGAAAGCAGTGGGATGGAAGACAGGCTGGAAGCCATGTCTGTTTTTAGTCATACCTGCTTCTGTCTGCCCCATACCAAAGGATGGTGTTTCCGTGAGCATCTGGATATGTGGGTGTGTGTATCTGTAGGTGTCCTCTGGTGTTTCAATACAGATCTGTCACCCCACTTGAGTTTACATCTTTTCTGTGTCTGACCTGTTCCCTAAGCCCTCAGATTCTCCCCCTCCCCATCTCACACACACACACACACACACCCCTTCTCCCAAAGCTTGAACGAGGGACCAGTCCCACTATGAGCTGAGGGATGAGAAGGCTGTAGACCCCGCCGCAAATTCTCTATAATGAGTTTAAAGCTTGTTGTTGGGTGAAAGAGCATAGACAAAAAGAAACTGGGCCAATGCTAGCGGGACCGCAATATATTCATTAATTTGTGGGAAGTCGCTAAAGTTTTCCACTGTTCGTTTAATCAAGATTCACCCAAGTGTGTCCAGAATGAAACTTCCAGGAGAAACCAATAATCTGAACTAAGATTTTAAAAGAAATGGCAATGGGCATTCTTCTCTTCTCATTTATCACCTAAACCTGGCTGTGTCCAATCTCCTCACAACTTTGATTAAACAGATGGGATGACTTGTTTGCTGGTACCTGTCTGGATGCAGGCACTACAATACATATGCTGGGAGACATCATCCCAAATCCATTTCCATTAGGGTTCCCTGTAGAAAGCAGCAGCAGAATAATTAGGGAGCTCTTCCATTCCCACAGTAGCACTGTAAAGTTTCTGACTGTCACTGCTGCTGCAACACTATCTGGTGTCTTCCTCCCCTACTACCAGCTGCTTCCTTCCACAGCTCCAGAGCTTCTGGGAACCCCAATCGCAGGCAAAACAAAATCCCTGGAGTCAGCCCCACTCGGCATCCGAAATGGCAAGCCCAAATAATAGAATGAATAGAAAAATCCCTGTTCTGTCCCCAACTTAGCTTGGCTACATTAAAGTATTTTACTGACCTTACAGGAAACTGCTATTTCCTTCCATCACTCCATCAATCAAGACTATTTACTGAGCACTTACTCTTTGCAGAGCGCTGTACTATGTGCTTGGGAGACTACAATAGAGGTGATAGACATTATCCTTGCTCTCAAAGAGTTTACAGTCTGGTGGGGTGGATACACATTAAAATGGGACTGGGAGTAAGAGAACCTGGGCTTTAACTCTGGCTCTGCTAGTTGTCTGCTATGTGACATTGGGCAGGTCACTTAACTTCTTTGTGCCTCAGCTACTTTGTCTATTAAATGGGGATTAAGACTGTGACCCCTGAGTGGGACAGGGACTGTGTCCAACCTGATTATCTTGTATCTACCCCAGTGCTCAGTTCAATGCCTGGTACATAGTAAATGCTTAACAAATACCACAAAAATACTAGGGGAAATGGCAGAGTAGGAGGACATGTATATTGTGGTGCTAGGTAGAGGTATGGTTTCAATGTGTGAAGGGGTACAGACCCCAGTTCATAGGCAATGCATAAGGTGGGGAAATGAGAGTTTAGTCAGGGAAGGCTTATTAGAAGAGGTATGATTTTAATAGGGTTTTGAAGATGGGGAGAGTATGGTCCATCTGATATTGAGGGGGAGAAGTTACAGGTGGGAGGGAGCTGGTGAGAAAGACCATCTGTTGAAAGAGATGGCTAGAAGCACTAGTCCAGTGGGCATAATCTCACTTTTGGTCAGCAAAAATTGTTCCTAACCAAGGCCTGATTTACCTTGTACGATTTCCAGCGTCAATGAGGTAGAGCCCTGTCACTTCCACAGTAGTTCTTTAAAAGTGCTCTTTCATGAGAAACATGAAAAACAATCATAGATTTTTGCATTATTTGCTATTAATCTGTTCTGAAATCAGAATCTCTGATTTAGTTTGTGGCTTTTAATGGTGTGTTTCAAGATGACTGCCTAGTATCTCTTTCCTTTAGCACTAATCCTACTTATGCAATCCCTTTAGCTCCGAGAAGTCTGTGATTAATAGCTCTGCCAACCATGCCTATTTAAAAACTATTCCTATTTCATGTCCTTTATTTTCCCCCTGCCCCTGATTTTCTCCATTCCTTACTTTTCTCCTCCACAGAACAGATGATATTGTGTCATGTTTTTTTTTTTTTAACCCAGACAAAACCCTGGTAACTTCATTTTACAGAATTTTGTTTCTTGGATCTTTGTTGTGCTGGGTAATAAAGAAAGGGCAATTCAAGTTAAATGAGTAACTGACCAAAAGAAGTCTCCCAGCACTGCCTGCAATTTGCTGTGGCTTCTATCTTCCCCTGGGAATTCAACATTGCTTCTTATCCATGAATTTGAAGAAAGTGGAGAAAAATACTTAAATAGCAAGATTGAACATGAACAACCACTCAACAAGCAATACTGGTTCTCTACTCTTAAGCGTTCTGTCTGGTGCAAGTTGCATTTTAAAAATTACTCTGTCAGTCCTGTGACAATTTAATTATTATTATTTTTTATATATCTAGAGCTTCTGGACTCTGTTTAGGTAGCAATGTCTCATCAATATCTCATTCAGGTGTACCATAGAAAAGTCTTAACAACCCCGGGCTGGCAGCCAAGCTCACCGGTGACTGACGCTCGCTTTAACTGAGCAAAGATTTGCTCTGCACCAAGTGGGAACTTGACTACACAAGAATCAGTAGTGACAGAAAAGGTGCAGGCTTGAATTCTAACAAAGCTGTTTCCAACTTGTGTTCAGGCAAGTGGAACCGGCACTTAAACGGAATGCTAAAGGGTTTCAATCATGGTGCTTTTTCATAATTTACCTTTGATACGAACACAAGGACTTTCTAGGGAAAACAGCACATTAACACACTAATCCTGGGATAATTTTAAATCCTTTTAAAAGGCTGTTTCAAATTCAACAACTTTTTAGGAGCAAAAATTTGTTTTCTTCTCCCCTCACCATCCCCAAATCAACACTTTATACAGCAGGTTTAATTCTGCGCCTCTTTCATACTGGCTTGTTTTAAAACCTTGCTCTAGGATAACTAAATGTTTTCATTTGATAAGAAACAAAATTTAAAATAATGGCAACAAAAATCAACTCTGGTATCATGAGGGTCAGTTCAACCATTTCTAATTTACTAAGAGCCAAACTTCACATTCTTCTCCTCCTAACTTTAAACAAATCATGTATTATCAAATGATGGTACACAATACTTACAATTTGGGGTAGAATAGTGCTGATTTGCACCTTCTGACAGAACATCCATTTTAATATTCTTCATCACCTAGCATTTAGCACTTCAGGCTTCAATATTTAAATCAACCGGCAACCTGCACATGCTAGATATCAGCTTATACAGACGGGGAGTATATGAATATATCATATATATTTACAACGTGGCTTTAACCTACCTATTGCTAGCTTAAGTTTCATGGAGACACCTCGTTAGCTCAAGAAACCAGACCAACAAATGCTGGATCTTGTATTTTAAAAAGCACGTTGCTTCTTACTTGGAAAAGGACTCTGTTCCATTGCATCAGACACCATGTGTAAGAAGATACTGCCAACATGAGTGGCATCAGAAGGTGGGCTGATCATAAGTCTCCTAGGCTCTTTGTTGCCAATCAAGGTTGACATGTGCAGCGTCATAAAGATCACACCACTTCATTTGGCCAAATTGGGGGTTTTAAAAATAGATAAAGGTTTGATTCATATGCTTGGCAGACTCCGACCCAGCTACCTGGGGAATCTCAGGCACCGCTGGCTTCTAAAACCCCACAGGATGGAATGTTCTGCTTTAAAAAGAGTTAATAATGATGACAATAATAATAACAACAATAATAATAATAATGGTAATGATAATAACAATACTGGTATTTGTTAACCGTTTAGGAACTGCCAAGTACTGCACTAAGCTGTGGGGTAGGTAAAAGATAAGCAGGTCAAACATAGTCCCTTGTCCCACATGGAACTCAGTCTAAGGAAGAGGAAGGGAGGGCATTCAATCTTCATTTTACAGATGAAGAAACAGGCACAGAGAAGTTAAGTGACTTGCCCAAGATCACACAGCAGACGAGGAATGGAGCAGGGATTAGAAAACAGGTCCTCTGACCCCCAGAGGCCCATGCTCTTTCCACTAGGCCACACTGTTTCCCTTGAGTCAGAAGTTTCAAAAATACACACGTCGCTAATCGCGAAATAAGGGGAAACCACAATGGCAACAGATCTGAGCTTGACCAAGCTGGGGGTGAGGTCTGCCAAAAGAGTGGCCTGACGGCCTGTAGAAGCACAGAGCTCATACTGCCCGTGAGGTTTCCGGGGATCGACACACAGTCCGAGATTCTGTTTCGGCCAATTTTGAACGTCAGCACCCTGAACCCGGAGATTGCTGCCGCCTATCTCTTTCCCCCTGTCTCTCTGGGATTTCGTGAACCTGGATGTTCTAATTGAAAGCTGGGGTATTAAGCATAACACACATCAAACCATTGTTAACACCCAGCCTCCCGCAAGGCTGAATTCTAACAACTCTGTTTCTGCCTACAGTATGTGCAAGCAAGTGGAACCGTCACATGTACTGCATGCTAAAGGCCGCAGCCTTTGTCTTCTCCAAGTTCTGTCTATTTTGGAGGCTAACATGCAGCAATTAGTCTAATTAATGTGAAACAATGAGCTGTGTTACCACTTATCAAATTGATTGTTCCCCTATCAAAACAAAACAGGCTGGCTTTTTGATGTAATTTCAAGAGATGATTTGAAATGTCATGTTGCTGCAAGCCAATTACCTTATGACTAGAGTCACGGTCAACAGAATACATAATTAGTGTGAGTTTGGTAAGGCTGCTTACTGCTAGTATGTTAATTAACTGTCTTTTGTCATAAAACAAAAAGGTTGTAGGGAGGGTGGTGAAATAGGTCTTTTTTATTTACATTTCTTTGGGCTTATCAACGTGAGGCATGACAATGCAAAAGAATAGACAATTTTAATTCTACCACTTCAAATTAATGCTGAGATGCAAGGTCAGGCATGATGTGGGGCTACAGAAGCTGTTTGACTCTCTCCAGTTGTGCTTCTATCAATCAATCATATTTATTGAGTGCTTACTGTGTGCAGAGCAATGTACTAAACGCTTGGGAAGTACAAGTTGGCAACACATAGAGACGGTCCCTACCCAACAGTGGGCTCACAGTCTAGAAGGGGGAGACAGAGAACAAAACAAAACATATTAACAAAATAAAATAAATAGAATAGATATGGACAAGTAAAATAAATAGAGTAATAAATACATACAAACATATATACAGGAACTGTGGGGAAGGGAAGGAGGTAAGGCGGGGGATGGAAGGGGGGAGGGGGAGAGGAAGGAGGGGGCTCAGTCTGGGAAGGCCTCCTGGAGGAGGTGAGCTCTCAGTAGGGCCTTGAAGGGAGGAAGAGAACTAGCTTGGCGGATGTGTGGAGGGAGGGCATTCCAGGCCAGGGGGATGATGTGGGCCGGGGGTCGATGGCGGGACAGGCGAGAACGAGGCACAGTGAGGAGATTAGAGGCAGAGGAGCAGAGGGTGCAGGCTGGGCTGTAGAAGGAGAGAAGGGAGGTGAGGTAGGAGGGGACGAGGTGATGGACAGCCTTGAAGCCGAGAGTGAGGAGTTTCTGCCTGATGCGTAGGTTGACTGGTAGCCACTGGAGATTTTTGAGGAGGGGAGTAACATGCCCAGAATGTTTCTGGACAAAGACAATCCAGGCAGCACCGTGAAGTATGGATTGAAGTGGGGAGAGACAAGAGGATGGGAGATCGGAGAGGAGGCTGATACAGTAGTCCAGACGGGATAGGATGAGAGCTTGAACGAGCAGGGTAGCGGTTTGGATGGAGAGGAAAGGGCGGATCTTGGCAATGTTGCAGAGCTGAGACCGGCAGGTTTTGGTGACGGCTTGGATGTGAGGGGTGAACGAGAGAGCGGAGTCGAGGATGACACCAAGGTTGCGGGCTTGTGAGATGGGAAGGATGGTAGTGCCGTCAACAGTGACGGGAAAGTCAGGGAGAGGGCAGGGTTTGGAAGGGAAGACAAGGAGTTCAGTCTTGGAAATGTTGAGTTTTAGGTGGCGGGCAGACATCCAGATGGAGACGTCCTGAAGGCAGGAGGAGATGCGAGCCTGGAGGGAGGGGGAGAGGGCAGGGGCAGAGATGTACATTTGGGTGTCATCAGCGTAGAGATGATAGTTGAAGCCGTGGGAACGAATGAGGTCACCAAGGGAGTGAGTGTAGATCGAGAACAGAAGGGGACCAAGAACTGAACCTTGAGGAACCCCCACAGTAAGGGGACGGGAGGGGGAGGAGGAGCCTGCAAAAGAGACTGAGAATGAAGGACCGGAGAGATAAGACGAGAACCAGGAGAGGATGCTTTCAGAATAAAATAGGGAGAGGGAGAGAGGGAGGGAGGGAGAGGGAGAGAGGGGGAGGGAGAGAGGGAGAGAAGGAGGGGGGAGGGAGGGAGAGAAAGAGAGAGAGAGAGAGAGTGAGTGAGTGAGTGAGTGAGTGAGTGAGTGAGTGAGTCAGGCCCGCTGGAAGCCTAACTAGGCTCAATCCTGCTCCTTCCCTTGAACAGGAAAGAAAAGGCTATGGTCACTGCAAAGGACTGGGCTTTTGGATGTGCCAAACAAACCTGACTGTGTGCAAAGCCCTGTACTAAGCACTTGGAAGAGCACAATAAATACAGTCTATCTTAAACCCCCCAAGCACTTAGTTCTTTGTTTTGCACACAGCAGATACTGAGTATATACCATTGATTACATAATTCAATTCAGGGCTTGTCAAAAATGTAATCCCTGCATTATCTGAGAATTGAGTGGATTACTACTCTTATTTCACCCTAGTGAAAATAATGTAAAATGAACAACTGTGGTGCTGTTAAGTATTACCATTTAGGAGTAAGGACTGTCAGTTCTTGCTTGTAGACACCTCGGTGTAAACTGGCAACTCTATATACTCATTAAAGAGATGAATTCTTTATTCCTTGGGCCCCAATTCATGCTGCAGTTGCCATCTGGAATCATAACTAACAATCAAGTTAATTTTGGTTGAATTCCATGTCTAATCTAGAAACTTATCCAACTTTCAGTTTGTTCTCATCAACTTCAAACACACTTGAATGTGAATGCTAACCTCCTGAGACCAGGGTTTGTTAAGTTCAGGGACTTCTTACAGCACTGTTCTACTGCTGGAGAGGCCAGACTTTTCCTCCACTATGGGTTGTAAAAATTCTTGTAGTCTGTGAATACTCAAGAGAGCTTTCCCTCCCACCCCCTGCCATATCGCTCATGCATTTTTAAAGAGAAAATGGTCTTTATGAGTAGGAGAAAAATAAAGCACAGCCATTTTTAATGGTATTTGTTAACTGCTTCCAACGTGCCAGGCACTGTACTAAACACGGGGGTAGATATAAAATAATCAGGTTGGACACAGTCTTAATCCCCATTTTGCAGATGAGGGTAACCGGGGCACAGAGAAGTAATTTGCCCAAGGTCACAAAGCAGGCAAGTGGAGGAGTCAGGATTAGAACCCAGCTCCTATGACTCCCAGGCTAGCTCCACTAGGCTATGCTGCTTCTCAGAAAGAAAAGACCACAGTTTCTGAAACCTGTGTGTTTGTCTTCCCCTCTACCATGGTCCTGTTTTTCTGCCAAAATTCGTCTCAACCTTACAGTGCCCACATGGAAGGCATTCACCTGCTGAAGGAAACAGCAGATACTTCAGATACAATTTTCTTTTTCTGTTATTTTATATTTGAATATTTTAGGTGGATGTGGGGCGTGGCTCACAGGGACTTTTAGGAGGATTTGGCTTCCCTCTACACGAGAAAGTGGCTGTGTAGACACTTTATGCTTCTATGTGCTCTCCCTGTGCCCCCTGCCAGCATCAGAAGCAGTGTGGCCTAGTGGTTAGAGCACACGCCTGGGAATCAGGAGGACCTATGTGATCATCCCAGCTCCCCCAGTTGTCCGCTATGTAACCTTGGGCAAATCACTTAACTTCTCTGTGCCTCAGTTACCTCATCCATAAAATGGGGTTTAAGACTGTGAGCCCCATGTGGGACAGGGACTGTGTCCATCCCAATTTGCTTGTAATGATGATGGTATTTGCTAAGCACTTACTATGTGCGAAGCACTGTTCTAAGTGCTGGGCACTGTTCTAAGCGCTGGAATCCACTCCAGCACTTAGTACAGTGCCTGGTACATAGTAAGTGCTTAATGAATACCAGAGTTATTATTATTATCAGCCTTTGCAATTCCTCCTAGAGAGATGTTCCATTGCCTGGTGGAATGGGCAGGAAGAGATCCCATATCTTCTTCTTTTTCTTTTTTTAAGAAAAACCATTAAATTCCTGAATATAATTACAATAAAACAAATAGCAAGTCACCTGCCCTCCTTTCCTGAAGACTGTGAGCTCGAGTATCTGTTAATGAGGGATGCAAGAAAATGCACAGTAGTTCATAATAAATAAATAAATAATGAAGGCATTTGTTAAGCGCTTACTATGTGCAAGGCACTGTTCTAAGCGCTGGGGAGGTTACAAGGTGATCAAGTGTCCCACCGGGTGCTCACAGTTTTAATCCCCATTTCACAGATGAGTTAACTGAGGCACAGAGAAGTTAAGTGACTTGCCCAAAGTCACACAGCTGACAGTTGGCGGAGATGGGATTTGAACCCATGACCTCTGACTCCAAAGCCCATGCTCTTTCCACTGAGCCACGTCCCACGTGGGGCTCAGAGTCTTAATCCCCATTTTACAGATGAGGTAACTGAGGCTCAGAGAAGTTAAGTGACTTGCCCAAGATCACACAGCAGACATGTGGGGGAGACAGGATTAGAACTCATGACCTCTGACTCCCAAGCCCATGCTCTTTCCACCAAGCCACTAGTTGTACCAGAAATGTTCACAGCCCTGGAAACACAGCAACCACCTTCGCTAGGAATAATAATAATAATGATAATGATGATATTCGTTAAGTGCTTACTTTGTGCCAAGCACTGTTCTAAACGCTGGAGTAGATACAAGGTAAGCAGGTTGTCCCATGTGGGGCTGACAGTCTTAATCCCCATTTTACAGATGAGGTAATGGAGGCACAGAGAACTTAAGTGGCTTTCCCAAAGTCCCAAAGCAGGCAAGTGGCGGAGGCGGTATTAGAACTCAAGTCCTCTGACTCCCAAGCCCGTGCTCTTTACACTAAACCCCGCTGCTTCTCTATATACAATTGGAGGGAGATTTTTTTTTAAGGCCCATTCTGCCCATGCCACCACCCCAGTGAAGTCCACAGCTTCCAGTCTTATACAGACCAACATCATTGAAGAAGGTAACCACCTCCCTAGTTTCACAACCACGATCAGATCTGGATATTGACAATCCCAGGTAGCAAATCCTAATTGGTAGTCCTGAGGTCCTGGGAAATTGCAAAACATTTCGGTCTAGAGATCCCAGTACACAGAGCTGGGCTGGAAAACTAAATTTCCATCCGAAATGAAGAGCTCCACGATATAACTTAAGGTGCCGCCATTTACCAGAATCAATATCCTCCTGGCTGTCTTTATTCAGCAGAGAAAATAAAGCTAATCCTAACTTCCAAAGTAGCAGCTAATAAAGAAGGAACATTAGTCTAATGGATTAATTCCTATTTTCAGTTTACATTTCATTATGCTGTTATACTCTTTGAAACAATTCTTAAACACCAGGGAAAATTGCTTAACATATAGATAGAATGGGCATACAATGGGCATGCTTCCAGTCTGGGTAGGCAAAATGGTAAGGCTGACTTAAGAGCAAGTTAATTGACAGTCCCAATGCTCCAACTGGCAAAGCCAGAATTAGAACCCAGGTCCTCTGACTCCCAGGCTGGCATTCTTTCCACTAGGCCATGCTGCTTCTGGTTCAGACCTGATTACCTTGTATCTTCCCCCAGTGCTTAGTACAGTGCTCAGCACATAGTAACCGCTTTGAATGTCACCCTAATCCTATGGAAACACTGCTTCAAAAGGACCTCATTTTAGTGAGATTTTGCTACCTCTCAAAGCAAGCCAAAATGAACAGAAGATACCTCTGCACTTCAAAACATTTCTCAAAAGGCTTTTTGCATGTCAAACTTGAAAGGCCCACGCGGAAGGCGAGTGCTGAACCAGGAACCACACCACCACAAGCTCTGTCTAACAAAGTGTGGAGCGCCAAAGCCCAAGGGATCGTTGCTCTTCTCACTGGGAAGATTAGACAAGAGCGTTCACACAAGACGCAGGAGGAGTATGAAGGGATGTGAAGTGAACAATCCCAGCAGACAAGCTGTTGAAATGTCAGTCAGGCACTCTGCCTCAACCACCTTTCACAGAGCTAAACATCTCTATGTCAGAACAAATTGGGCGATCCTCAAATCTTTTTCTCTCCCCTGACTTCAATGCGATGAGCACAGGGAATGTGAGAGAAAGAAAGAGGGAGTGTGAAGAGACAGTTCAGTTCACATGAAAGCACTGTGACATGCTATGAGACTGAATCCTGTTATTGGCAACTCTTACAACCTCATTTAACAGGCAGCGAAGGTAGCAGCTGCCACCAGCAGACCACAGACCATCCCGCATTTCGGTTAGTCGGATTCATTTTCCTCTATTTTTTTTTACAACATTCTCCAAAATACAAGCAATACATCAATCAGATTTATTGAATGCCTGTGTAAAGAGCACTCTGTACTAAGCTCTTGGAAAGTATAACAGTGTTAGCAGACATGATCCCTGCCTTCGAGGAGCTCCAACAGTCATCAAGGGAGAAAGACATTAAAATAAGTTACAAAGGGAAGCTAAAGAATTTAAAGTTGTGTACGTTAATGTTCTGGGGAAATGATAATTAATAAGAATTATGACATTTGTTAAGTGCTTACTATGTGCCAGGAACTGTACTAAGTGCTGGGGTGGATGCGGGCAAATCAGGCTGGACAAAGTTGCTGTCCCATGTGGGGCTCACAGTCGCAATCCCCATTTTATAAACGAGATCACTGAGGCACAGAGAAGTGAAGTGACTTGCCCAGGGTCACAAAGCAGACAAGTGGCAGAGACAGGATTAGAACTCATAACCTTCTGACTCCCAAGCCCGTGCTCTATCCACTGGTGGCAGAGGGAGACAGGAGAAAAGTACCCAAATACCTAAAAGGACAGGAAAGTGCTATAGTGGCAGTTGTGGGAGAAATAGTGGGGCAGATGAGAGATTGATCTAGGTGGGTTCTGGAAGGATTTGTGATGTTCAAAGGGCTTTGAAGATGGGGAGGGCAGTGGTCTGCTAGATGTGAAGCGGGAGGGAGTTTCAGGCAGGAGACTGTGAGACATGAGAATGAGCACAGTGAGGAAGCTTTAGGGGAATGAAGCAGGTAGGGAACAGAGAAACAGCAGGGCCTAGTGCACGGGCCCGGGAATCATAGGACCTGGGTTCTAATCCCAACTCTGCCACCTGTTTGCTGTGTGACGTTTGGTAAGTCACTTGAATTCTCAGTGCCTCAGTTATACGTCATCTGTAAAATGGAGATTAAGACTAGGAGCTCCATGTGGGCCAGGGACTGTGTCCAACCTGATTATCTGTATCTACCCCAGAGCTTAGTATAGTGCCTGGCACATAGTAAGCACTTAAATACCATTAAAAAAAAAAAAAGAGGCAGGCAGGAAAGAGTGTGAGCAAGTGGTCAACAGTGGGAGAGACAAGAATGATGAATAGTAACTAGGTCGTCTTAATACATTATTTTCTATGATCAGATGCTGTAAAGATGATCTTTTCTGATCTACAAGTCTATTCACTTCTTACTACATCTTTTTCCATTTTCATCCACCATTTGTTGAGCTAATCTCATTTTGATATCATTTGGCACAACTACTCCTTTTTCAGTGGCAATTTGATGACAGGCCTTCTATTTCTTAAATTTCAAAAAAAAAAAACAAACCCCAAAAAACAAAACACAAGGAAAGATGAAAATCATTCTGACTGAGTAAAGAGGAGAAACTATTCTTAAACGATAGATGCTAAGTTCTGGGGTAGAATCAAGACAATTACGTCAAACACAGATGCTGTCTCAATGAGGTTCACAGTCTATGGCAAAGGGAAAACAAGCACTTAATTCCCATTTTACAAATGAGGAAACTGAGGCACAGACAAATGAAGTGACTCGCCCAAAATCACAGCAGGCAAGTTGCAGAGCCGGCATTAGAATCCAAGTCCTCTGACTCCTAGGCCCGTGCTTTTTCCACTAGATCACACTAAATGAGTTATTTAAAATAGATAAAAGGGAGAACTTTGATATGAGTTTAAAATATACTTTATTGAGTGCTCTTAAAACATAAAAAACAATATACTAGGTGTTGCACTAGATTGTTTTACAGAAGTTACAGAACTTACTTCCCACTGGGTGTTTAGAAATAGGAGAAAATTTTGCCCTGCTGCTGATTTAGATGGAGAGTAGATGTCCTCTCAATTGTTCTTTTAATTACTACTAAATTAACATGCTTGGGCCAGATCTGGAAGAAAAACAAAAACAAAAACACTACAATTGTGGTTTTGCAGAGGCCAAATTAAAGAGTCAGTGAACTGTGCCAAGAAGAGATAAACTGAGATAACCTCTTTTCTGGAAGCCAAGTTTGGCACCAACTAAACACGGAATAGTAAAATCTTGGTTATAATATTTGGGTCAAATGTCATAATAGTAGTAATAGTATTTATTAAGCACTTACTGGGTGCAGACTACTGTAATAAGCACTGGGAAACAACACCTAGGTGAAAACTGGATTCAGTTCCTGTCCCACAGGGACTCACAATCTAAGACTTGAAAATTTTTTCTAAGGGTTGACATCTCAGAAATATCTCTTCTGCATCTCTCAGAAGTAATTTTTTGAGAATATAGACATCAGAATGTTTTTTCATAGAATAGCCCAGCAGATGTTGCCAAGGCCTAGAAAAATCATGACATTCTAGTTCTCTTACTACCTCTATCATTGAAAGATACTTGTTAGACAGCACTGGGAAAGCCACTTCACTGAATTTTTACTGCTTTATATGTTAGGCAAGGATTCAGTAAGGATAAATGGGGAAATTTACATAAAGTTCTTTAGAGCTCCTTTAAAAAAAAAGAAACAAGTATTTGTAAATTCAGGTTACCATCAACTCTTGATTCAGGAGCGGATTTATCAATTTTGTGGATAATCCAGACCTTTTCTTTTTGCCCCATTTGTCTCTGGATATGTGCCTTTTGGCCATTTTTTCTGCTCATTAGTAGCAATACTAAAGGGAGGGAATGGGTCAGGAAAGTTAATTTGCTGCTTGGCAGTAGCTCTGGTCAAAGATTTGTAACGAGGAAAGTGGGGATTGCTCAACCAACATGAGGTCTGAAATTTCGTGTGCGAGATGCCTTTAGCCAAGCTATGCTAGTTTTCCACTTTAAAGATAAAGATAATGGAGAGTAAGTGCACTGTATTAGCAAAAAATGGTCAGGCACCCACACTTTCAAATATGTATAAGCCAAACTTTCAGATTTTCCACTGAACTCACAGTAATCCTTCCCCATTTCAGGGAAACTAAAAATGATGCTACCTGCTGACTTTGCAGAAAAGTAAAAATGGAACAAGTATTATAATTCATCAGTCCCCATTAGAGGAAACTTCCATTTCTTGGATGCTTGTGTGTAAACGTCATTTGCAAGGAAAAGTCTTTTCCCACATTATTAAGGAGAGAGAAGATTTAAAAATAAAACAGTGTGACAGTGGACAAATGTATTATTTGAATGCTACTGGGGGGGACACCAAGCTGACACTTTATTCCTACATCAGCAGAAGTAAATGATTGCACCCACAGTGGCACTTACTAATCCAAAAACACCAGCCCAACCAGGAAGCAGAAGGGGGAAAAAAGTGCAAAGGTAAACGATGCATTATTTCTGGCATTAAAGGAACGGATCATTATAAGAAGAAAATACAGTACCATTGATTTTTACAGGTGTTTAATAGAGATAAGCTGAAAAGAGGGTTTCCATTTTAAGCCTAAGGATGCCTAAAAATGCATTAAAATATGTTCAAAAGAAACCTAAAGTTTCCTAAATTTGTGTTTAAACTATTAAAGCACACAAATAGCTTTTTTTTTGTCAAATTACTGAGGAATGCAGAAGAACTAAAATCCTGGAACTGAGAATCTGACTGGCATCCCAAAATTCACTGTAAAATGGCAGGGATCATTAAAACCAAGGTAGTACTGTTTACCCATTCCATGATAGCAGGCTACTAGAGAAAAGAGTAATAAAGGTAGTAGGAGCTATAATTATTCCTGAGCTTTTCCTAGCCCACTTTTGAAGGCAGAAGAAAAAACAATGAGAGCAGGAATATGAACCTATATTTAAAAGTTAAAGTATCATGGTATTATGCTCCATTACTAAGGCCAAAGCATAATGCATTAGAAGCTCTGCACTTAAAACAATGATCAAGTGTCACTACTTGGAAAAATAGATTATTGAGCTTCCATACATGTCTTCCATTCAGTGTGCATAAATGCTTTTAAAATTAAAAAACTTAACACTGGTGGAAAATGCTGGCAAATATCTGCGCTATGTTTGTAAAGTGTCAGTCTCTATTATTAATATAATCATCTCCTTGCCTCTTAGAAAACTTAATTTAAATCTCGGTTTTGGCTCCACCACTGTCTCTGATCTTAGGAAAAAAAAAAAATCACCTGACTTTTTTTCTTTCCTCAGTATTCCTATCTGTAAACCCTGTACTAAGCTTTGTAATTCACTTGACCCCTCCAGTTGTAGGGAAAAATCTCAATCAAAAAACATTCTTACTTCACAGGAAAAATGAAGTCCTTATCTATGTTAACTGATATTTATTATGAACCTTTGCTAGAGTATATAATTCACAATGCAGAGATTAAGCACACTAATTTGTCATTTATTTTCCACTGCTTGCCTTCTTGTCTGCAGCACCACTAATATCCCAAGAGCTCCTAAACCTAATCAATTTCCCTTTCACGTGCTGCTCACCTAAGGTGGTGCTAATGGGTCCGAAAGACCCTGCTCTTTTGGTGACTAACAAACTGCCTCTATGCACCACAAAGCTGTTATCATTTTCAGCAGACAAGTCTAACACGGCTCATAGGTCATGGGCAGCAGTCAAGCAAAAATGGGGCATCCTTTGGATAAAGACAGAGCAACTGGGTGGCTCTGAGGATGAAAGAGTTCTTACTGGATTATGGGATTCAAATCTAGGACAGCTCAATCAGTATTATTATTCATCATTAGTACTCTGGAATTTATTGAGTTCTTACTACATATCAAGCACTGATCTAAGTACTAGGATAAACACAAATTAATCTGATTGGGCACAGTCCCTGTCCAACATGAGCCTCACAACCTAGGTAGGAGGTAGACCAGGTATTTAATCCCCATTTTACAGTTGAAGAAACCGAGGTACAGAGCAGTAAAGTGACTTGCCCAAGGTCACAAGGCAAGCAACTGGCACTTCTGGGATTAGAACCCAGGTCCTCTTGACTCTCTGACCCACACTTTTCCCACTAGACCACGATGCTTCAGTGATGTGAATGACTGGTGATCATGCCAACCACACAGGAGAATGTAAAAAGAGGTATTTATGGTCAATCATATTTACTAAGAACTTACTGTGTGCAGAGCACGGTACTAAGCACTTGGGACAGTACAATATAACAGAATAATAGACACATTACCTGCCCACAATAAACTTACAGTCTAGAGGGAACCTTATCTCCCTCCAAAAGGATATATGATGATTAAGTTCCTGGAGATGTCTCCACTTGGCTGAGGAATCTTTCTATTGCCCAAATGGGAATAGCCTAACTAGGAGTCATAAATATGAACCACTCTAAATAGCAAACAATGGCATCAAGCCCGCAACCTCGGTGTCATCCTCGACTCCGCTCTCTCATTCACCCCTCACATCCGAGCCGTCACCAAAACCTGCCGGTCTCAGCTCCGCAACATTGCCAAGATCCGCCCTTTCCTCTCCATCCAAACCGCTTCCCTGCTCGTTCAAGGTCTCATCCTATCCCGTCTGGACTACTGCATCAGCCTTCTCTCTGACCTCCCATCCTCGTGTCTCTCCCCACTTCACTCCATACTTCATGCTGCTGCCCGGATTGTCTTTGTCCAGAAACACTCTGGGCATGTTACTCCCCTCCTCAAAAATCTCCAGTGGCTACCAATCAATCTGCACATCAGGCAGAAACTCCTCACCCTGGGCTTCCAGTCTGTCCATCACCTCGTCCCCTCCTACCTCACCTCCCTTCTCTCCTTCTCCAGCCCAGCCCGCACCCTCCGCTCCTCTGCCGCTAATCTCCTCACCGTACCTCGTTCTCGTCTGTCCCGCCGTCGACCCCTGGCCCACGTCATCCCATTGGCCTGGAATGCCCTCCCTCCGCACATCCGCCAAGCTAGCTCTCTTCCTCCCTTCAAGGCCCTACTGAGAGCTCACTTCCTCCAGGAGGCCTTCCCAGACTGAGCCCCCTCCTTCCTCTCCCTCTCGCCCCCCCTCCATCCCCATCTTACATCCTTCCCTTCCCCACAGCACCTGTATATACGTATATATGGTTGTACATATTTATTACTCTATTTATTTATTTATTTAACTTGCACATATCTATTCTATTTTATTTTGTTAATATGTTTGGTTTTGTTCTCTGTCTCCCCCTTCTAGACTGTAAGCCCACTGTTGGGTAGGGACTGTTTCTATATGTTGCCAATTTGTACTTCCCAAGCGCTTAGTACAGTGCTCTGCACACAGTAAGTGCTCAATAAAAACAATTGCTTGATTGATTGATCATGCTTCTTGCTACCAACACATAGCCCCTTTTAATGGTCTCACATGTTTTTTTAAAAGACACAGCGTGCCATGTAAACCTTAGAAAGAAAAAAAGTACAAGACTACAATGAAGAACACTGTAACAAGGCAATTGGGAAAACATATCCAGTGGCTACTGTTTCTGGCTTAAGTACTCAGGTGATGTAAAAATATTATTTAACTCCCTTACACCTTTTGTGAGACTCAGTGAATATGGGGGAATCACCAGCAAGATGGCATTCTGCTCCTTTTTTAATTCCTTGAATCTCATTTAAAACCTTCTTTCTATAGAACAAGCATAACTATAAGTTACTGATGACAAAACAAAATGGCATGCCTACGAAATACACAATAGGGAAGGTTCATTTCCTTCTCCTCTAATTCAATGTGGACTGGAAGCCTCCTTAGATTTCATTTATATTGATATGATGGTAATGAAAAGGCTCTTATTATGAAGACAACTCCTACGACACTGAAACGGATTTCTTGTACATGAATCAAGGTTCAGAGACTATCATATTAGGTTTTTCCTAGGGACAATATGAAGTGTAGATTCTACAATGCCATATTTGTAGACAAACATCAAGCACTCTGACCACTTTTCACCCCATGAAAAGGAAACCTCGACTGCCGGTAGGGTTCCTCATAAGTACTATGTTGGCTGCAGTAAGACACAGTGCTTTTTATCTTCATAATTAAAAAAAGAAAGATGCTGAAAAATACTAAATATTGAAAAATGACTGATAGTTGGATATCGCTAAGAGACAGGTACAAATGCATCACTATGCTGCATGTATTTTGAGGGCTTATAATACTTTCGTGATCATTATTTGCATTTTTCAAAAGAACAATAAGATTGGGAAAGATTGATAATAGCTGAAATCTAAATAAAAGGCAAAAAGGGGCTTCTGTGCCTTTCAGAATGAATTGGAAATAGTCTCCGTAGAAGAAGGTCAATCAAAAAAGCCAAACTAGGCTGGGTATGAATAAAATATAAAGATTTGTTAATAAGGAGAAGAAGAAGTGAGGAAATCAAACTAGGGCTATCTATCAAGTCTTCCCTTTCATTTCAACTTTCCCCTCTCTATTGCTTATATTTGATACTTCTCTTTAGAATAGCAAATTGTTCCCAGCCTCCTCTTCTTCTGGCTCCAGCAATCAAACATGGTTTTAGATGATTGTGTTATATTGAAAATACAGTCACTGGTCCTAAAAAGGATTTGAGGGACCAAAAAATGAAGATCATTCACCCTGAATAAATCCATATGATGTGGAAAGACCTAGGAAAGTTCCCAGGGTCCCTCAAAGCTCTGACTGCAAATGAAGGGAGAGAAGGAAAGGAGCTATTGAACTCAATCCCGTATTCTAAAACTACATTTCAATAGCGTAGCTAATGTATGATAGAATTGAGGAAAAAAAGTTCCAATATTCTAACATATGAGTTAAGAACACATTATCAATTCTAGCAAAAAAAAATGGATGTAGGAAGATTAAGAGGTAAGCATATCTTTCAGAATCCTAAAATGGGTTTATAGGTCTTCTAATAACAACTTTTACTGAAACCTTACATAAATAGGCTTAGGCGATACAAATATTATGTGGGCTATGTGGAAACTACAAGGTCCCTAATCATGTTTAGGGATTACTTGACAGAACAGAGATATTTCATTCCTACTGGGTCTAGGGATTACAGGCGAAGAAACATCTAATATTCCATTTTTTAATTTCATGCATTTTTTATTTACCTTTAATGATGCTGTATATATTCATCATCCTGAAATATTAAAACAGTATGAAAAAAGTAATAAATTGGTGGAAAATTTAAGGAATGGGAATGCAACAGCACGCAAATCATACACTATCAAGTGCTCGATACACATTTAAAATTACTGCCTAGTGCGGCCGAGCCAAATTCCTGGCAGATTTCTGAAGCGCAAAGTCACAATAAGAAGATCAGCAGAACAGACTGAAATAATAGAATATTCATCCCTCTAATCCATATGCAATTCTTTAGGGCTTTTTTTTTAACAATGCATATGAGCTCTGACTATTCAGGATTTAAGTAAGTTGTCTCTCCTCACTCTCTATTTTTGAAAAAAAAAGTATATACAGTTATCATTTCTGCTCTGCTGCACCCACGATGACAAGGTTAGCACATTTCCTCACGCCTCAAATGAAACAATAGCATTTTTAAACAACAAAAGTGTTAAAAGAAATACATTTATTCTTATCACTAAAATCTTCCAAAACAGCATTTTGGGGAGGGAATGATATCGAGTCATCCACTGAAGAATTTTATTGCTCTTTCACTGATTTAATTTCCAATTAATGATCACAAGTTTGGGTTTAAATGCTGGCACTGAGTCAGAGATTGGCATTTAATCTTTGACAGTATATGCCTTTCTTTCTAAACAGATGCAATTGTCTACCCACCTTTATTAAGTATTGTATTAAGGGACAGAGGCCTAGAGAAGAATTAAATCAACATCTAAATTGGTTATGTTGGTGTCAGTATGCCAAGGACCATCATGGACCCAGGATATTCTTTTTAGTGTCCTCCATTAGAACTGGCTTCAAGGAGTTAGGATCCCAAACAAAAGCAGATGGAGAGTCTATACAATTAAACTCCTACAGTGAGATCAAATCTCCAAAGAAAGAACATTACACTTTTTTAGAACATGTAGGAGGAAACCAATTTACTCTATAACTGCAAATCTTGCCTTTAATCTGAACACTGTATACATTCTTCTCAGAAAATAATGAGCTCCTCCTAGGTGTAGCACTGCACTAGGCACTCAACAAAAAAAGAAGACCTGACCACCAGTGTTACAGCAGTAGTAGTAATGGTATTTATTAAGCACTTACTAAATGCCAGACCAAAAAAGCAGTAGGATACTGTGGCTAGAGGGGTAGAGTTTTTGGCTCTTCCTGGTTCAGAGTACAATTTTAACAACCACAGCTTCAGTAATGCAGCCACCTTAGCCTAGCCAACACAAGTTTTCTATCTGCATTGGTAACAAGTGCACCAGAAGCACTCACTAAAGCGAGAGAGAAGCAGTAGCGTAGCATACAAGAAAAAGCACGAGCCTGGGCGTCTGGTTCTAAACCTAGTTCTGCCAAATGCTTGCTGTGTGACCTTGGCAAGTCACTTCACTTCTCTGTGCCTCAGTTCCCCTGGTTCTCCCTCCTCAGACTGTGAGCTCCATACAGGATAGTGACTGTGTCCAACCTAATTCACTTGCATCTACCCCAGCAACAGTGTTTGACACATAGTAAGCACTTAGAAGCAGCAGCATAAGATGCAGCAGGGCATAGTGGATAGAGCATGGACCTAGGAGTTGGAAGTTCTAATCCCGGCTCTGCCGCTTGTCTGCTGTGTGACCTTGGGCAAGTCATTCCACTTCTGTGTGCCTCAGTTACCTCACCTGTAAAATGGGGATTGAGGCTGTGAGCCCTGTGTTGGATAGGGACTGTGTCCAACTAGATAAGCTTGCATCCACCCCAATGTATGAGAAACTCCACCACCGTAGCCTGTACCCAGCTCCACATAGTCTCTACCTGCTGCCAACCCTCTGCTCACTACACTCTCCCTGGACACAAGCATCCTTTCTCCCTCCATCCCAAACACTTCCCTCCCCGAGCATCAGCCCTTGGTGAAAAGCATCACAGATGGTGATAAGATTGGGCCTTTTGCATGTCATTTGCTTAAACACATTTCTAGGAAACAATCATTTTTCTCCCGTTACCTTCCATCATTTCTACAAGTCTTCTTCTAGGCCTGTCTTTTCTTCCAAGTCATTCCTATTTGAACTTGGAATTTCCTAGTAGGAGATCTAGGAGTGTTTCCAAAACAAGGTACATACTTCCACTTGAAGAAAGATAAATATTGACTACCTAATGCCCTCTGAATAAGGCCAGGACAAGGACTGTTGAGGGAGCCAAATACAAAGTCATGCCCAAACAGTGGCACAGGATTACTAACAAACAACTGAAAATGTATCACATGGAATGTTTCACATTCATCGGCGCCACTGTTCTCGTTATTCTGTTTATTGACACGATTCCCATTGATAACTTTAGAAAAACAATCAAGCGCTGAAGTTAGGAGAAGCCTTTGGCTACCTTTCAAACCCTCAAAACACCTATTGGGATTGAGTAAGGTTGAGGTAGATGTGATAAAGGTAAAACTTATTTCCAAGCATGGATTATCAGTGCATTTCTTCAATTGTTTATATAAATGAGCCAATGGCTTTTGAAGTACTTCAGAGTCCTTAACTAGAGCAAACAAACCACTTGAACTTTAAATATCCAACAAGAGGAGCTTTTGACAAGTAGGCCTTTCCTTAGTCAATCTTTAGATCACTGGGAGCCTCAAAACCACCTTTCAAGTTACCAAAAACACTGGTTCCAGTCTCAAGACGAATTTGAGCCAAGGTTCCAAGGTTCCAACTGTGGTTTTGCAGCCAGTTCTTTTTTTTTCACTTTTGGGGAAAAAAGGAACCAATCTCCCCCTGTAGACTCTAAGCTCCTCGTGGCTGGGGAGCATGTCTACCAACTCTGCTATGCTGTACTCTGCAAAGCATTTAGAACAGTGGCCCGCACACATTAGTGCTCAAACAATTGTATTTATAGGTGCTTACTTTATGCAGAGCACGGTACTAAGTGCTTGGGAGAGTACAATATAACAGAGTTGGCAGACATTCCTTGCCCTCATCGAGTTTACAAATATGACCGATTAACTGATTGATAGGTATTGGTGTCTTATTTTACCACCACACCGCTGAAAAATGGTTTGAAATGCATACAGCGAATTTTGGAAATGGCTAGAATTACTCTGCATTAATCCCAGTTGTAAGGGGCAATATCACACGAAAACTCAGCATGTGTAGACATGACATTAACACTGAAGAGGCCAATGGGTGTGACAACAACATAGCAGTTCAAAAGGGAGGCATTCAGAGCAGCCAAAACAAAGAAGGCTCAGAATGGAAGGGGTGAGAACTAAAGGGGGAAAAAGAAAAAAAAAACGGCAGAGGCAGAAAGCAAAGGGATGCAAGTTGGTGGCAGAGAGGGAAGGCAGCTAAAATCTTGCAAACTTCAGTTCATTATCATTGGATTGGTGTATATAAAATCATTCTAAGGCACAGACAGGGCAAACGGGGAACAGTTGTTCACGAAGTTTCACAACACCAGGACTATGTTTAAAGGAGACAGGTACATGACAAAAAAGAAACTCTTCTCACAACATATAGGGGCTTATAATTGATATATTGAAGATACATATGTGTTCTTGTCTTCCCCTTCAGACTGTAATCTCCTCAACGGTAGGGAATGTGTTTTAGAGTTTTATACATACTACATGCGTTTCACACAATCGGCACTTAGGTACTGCTAATTGAGGCATTTAGGGAACCATATGGAATTTGTGTTGTGCAGGCAGAAGTATTAATAGGTATTAAAAGGGTGTGGATACATTCATGAACAGTAGGAATAGTAGCCATAGACGGCACTTCAAAAATCCTGGACATGGAGACATTTGGAAAGTCACATGTGTTACATCATGTCAATCAAAAAATGGTACTTACTGAATGTTTACTATATGTAAAACACTGTACTAAGTGCTTAACGGAGTAGTAGTAATAGTATTTATTAACTGCTTACAGTGTGCAATTCATTTACTATATGTAAAACACTGTACTAAGTGCTTAACGGAGTAGTAGTAATAGTATTTAACTGCTTACAGTGTGCAAATCATTGTACTAAGCACTGGCAGGTAATACACCTGTGGGAATCAAACATCAACCCTGTTCCAGGGCTGGGGAGACAGGAGAGGAGGGCTCTCAATTTAAAAGTTCAAAACTACAGAGTTGGTAGACTAGATACTTGCTCTCAGGGTGCTTACCTTAATGATGGCATTTATTAATTATGGCATTTATTAGGTGCTTACTATGTGCAAAGCACTGTTCTAAGCATGGGGAGGTTACAGAGGGGCTCACAGTCTTAATCCCCATTTTACAGATGAGGTAACTGAGGCCCAGAGAAGTTAAGTGACTTGCCCAAAGTCACACAGCTGACAATTGGTGGAGCCAGGTTTTGAACCCATGACCTCTGACTCCAAAGCCCGGGCTCTTTCCACTGAGCCACACTGATTCTCTGATCTACTTCTTACAAACTACTGGGGCAGGCAGACATTTTAAGAAATTACATATACGAGAAACAACAGAGTGTAAGGATATGTACATGTATGTAAGTGCTGGGGGGTGGGGGAGGGCTGCTTTTACCTATCTATCCAAATTGGTGTTCTCTAATGGGTTGCATGCATATCAGTATTTTTTTAGCAGACTAGATAAAGATCTATGGGATTAGGACAGAAGGGACCCCTTGGGGAGGATCAGGAATTCGGTGGACTATAATCTGTAATTTGATAGTCTATAATGAAGAAAGCCACTAACCTACACTATTTTCTCACTCTGAATGTTTTATAAGAGCAGTACGCTCATATGTACCTGATCGATTGTGCTCAGCTAAGTAGGTTTATAAATAGGCAGGAGAGGAGTACCTTAAAAAGACTTCACTCAATTCTTTTTTTAAAATGGGTGTGGGCACAACTCTCTGAGATGACAAAAGCAGAGGCTCTTTTTGCCAGGTTTCTCAAGGACTGCAAGGTGAAAGATCAGCACCTGATAAATTGTCAACCGCAGGCTCTGTTGTGAGCCCTGGCTCATTAAATATGGGAAAAAAAAGATCGCATTAGGGCATGAGAACTAGAGTGGGAAAATATCGGTTTAATACAGATCCTGCAGGAAATAGCTTTTTAAATTCTCTGAAAAACTCTCTAAGTTATAATTGGGTTTTAATGCATAAAACGGCTGAGCAATTTAAATGTTTAGAAAAGAAAACAGTCTTTCCTAGAGTTTATGAAGTGGGAAGCCTATTTCTTATAACGATTAACTGTGAATCATCATTTCAAACATGAACATCCACTAGCATATGCTCCTTAGAGAGGATGCTGAAAGAGTGCACAAATTTACCAAATTAGACTCTTATTATGGCTGACTCTTAACACATCTTCATCTGTGAAATGACAGCAAGTATCAGAGAGTTACACAATTTACTCCCTCCCAAGGAAGACCTAAATTGAAAAGACATTGAATATTTGCCCATGTGTCATCCTGCCTGCAGGCAGGGGGAGGTGGGGGATGAAGTAGCTGAAATCCTAGGCTTTCCCAGCTCACTGCTTAATGATTAGGGTAAAGATTTTGAATTTACTTCGCAAAATCCAAAGAGCAACATGCATCAGAGGAAGATTTTGGTTGAAAAGTCCTCTAAACAGGTGTGCATAAAATATATTTTTATCAAAGAGAGGGGTGTAGGAGAGGGAAAAAGTTTGCTTTGTTTCAGTCAAACGTATTTACTGAGTGCTTACTGTTGACACAGTACTGTACTAAACACTTGTTTCAATATATCAGAGGGAGTGGAGGCCCTTCCAATGGCTTTGATTCCTTCGATCCCATTTTCACTGTTCTTTCCCAATTAATTTCTTATGTTCTTCTCAGTTCAGATGTTTTCAGGGATAGGAGAGGCAGCTATCCTGGCTCACTCGAGTCATCATGACAGCACCTTCTCCTACTCCTCACTCTTCCCCCACCCTGCTGCTGCTGGGCTCAAAATAACCCCGGCAGTTCGTACCAGTTCCAGAAAGAGTGAACTGGTGATCTGCTACATTTTCCTTTGACCCTGGGCTGGACAAAGAGCCTGGAATAATGTGAGGAGTAACTGGACCCAAGATGCTGTTCTTCATCAATGGAGACTCAAACTGAGTTCCTGATTCTTTGTCATTTAACTCAACAAGGGATGGGATAATGACCCTGCTGTCTTGGCCAAATTCCAAATGGAGTAATTACATTCTGCCCTGAAATTCCTCACCTCCTCTTGCAATTCAGCAATCAATCAATCAATCGTATTTATTGAGCACTTACTATGTGCAGAGCACTGTAATAAGTGCTTGGGAAGTACAAATTGGCAACATATAGAGACAGTCCCTACCCAACAGTGGGCTCACAGTCTAAAAGGGGGAGAGGGGAGCAAGGGAGCCCATTCTTTAAATTTACTTTAAACCACACCACCAGTAAGTGCAAACTTAATAATAATAATTAAGGTACTTGTTAAGAGCTTACTATGTGCCAAACACTGTTCTAAACTTGCTGACCAATGGCCCACAGTCTCAGAAGTGGCAACACTTTCAAGATGAGCAGGTTACTACTACTATTACTACTACTATCTACTCTGCCCTTAAACTCAAGCCTAAAAGACTGAAATTACATAGGTAATAAAAGCATTGTGGTCTAGTGGGAAGCAACGTGGCCTAGTGGAAAGAGTATGGGCCTGGGAGTTAAAGCATTTGGGTTCTAAGCCCAGCTTCACCACCTGTCTGCTATGTGACCTTGGACAAGTCACAAAGTCTCAGGGTCTCAGTTACTTCACCTGTAAAATGGGGATTAAGACTGTGAGCCCCTTGTGGGAAATGGATTCTGTCCAGGCTGATTATCTTGTATCTACCCCAGAGTTTAGTACAGTGCCTGACAGTAAGCCCTTAACAAATAGCATTAAAAATTATAATTAAAAGTGAACATTCATAATCCCATAATTATAAGTTCCACTGTTATTTAGACTGAAACTTTCCCAGTGCAAAAGCAGGAGTCTTCCTGGTGATGCAGAACACTCCTCTCCACTCATTCTGCCCAGAAGGAGCAAGACTGAATCGGGACCAAAAGGATTTCAGCCTTCAAAAAGGCATGTGGTAGAAATTTAGGAGAATTTTGGACTCATGGAGACCCTTTTTTAATGGTATTTGTTAAGCGCTGACTTTGTGCCAGGAACTGTACTAAGCACTAGGGTATGCTAGTGCTTATCCAGTTGGACACAGTTCCTGTCCCACACAGGGTTCACAGTCTTAATCCCCATTTTACAGGTGAGGTAAATGAGGTAGGTAAGTGACTTGCTCAAGGTCGCACAGCAGACAAGTGGCAGAGCCAGAATTAGAACACAATTCCATCAGACTCCCAGGCCTGTGCTCTATCCATTAAGCCACATTGCTTCTCCAATAAAGCTTTAGGTATCAAATCCAGCATTGTCGCTTGAAGCGACCTAGAAAAAGTCCAGGCAATCAGTATGTCAGCCAACTTTAATTCTTGTTATACATAAAGTATAGAAATATGTTAGAGTCCAATTCTTAAGATGGAGCAAAGAGCATTTAGCATCCCAGCTAAATTTGCAGACACAACTCAAGTCCAATAGCTATAAGTATATTTCACAGTTTGGCACGGATGGCAAAGAAGCATCCAGAGATCTTCCTATCTCTGCAGCTTTTATATCTTTCTTAAAAGAACACCATGATATACTAAACACAATTTTATCCACAAAAAGCTTATCCTACTGAACTTTTGGTTAAAAACTAAAAATTCCTCTAATATGTTTAAACACAATGGCTCCCTGAAGAACTACTTCGATGGCTCTTCAAGAGTTTCCTCATCTGTAAAATGGGGATTCAATACCTGTTCTCCCTCCTACTTACACTGTGAGTCTCACGTGGGACAGGGAGAGCGTCCAACCTGATTAACGTGTATCTACCCCAGTGGTTGGAACAAAGGAAGGGCTTGGCAAACATCATAATAAATTAGGCTTTGAAAGAAGTTCAAGGACAGAATCATCGAGCTGGGGATAGCAGCAGAGGCAGATACAAAAGCAAAAAAGAAAAAGCAGCAGACGCAGGAGACAGAGGCAGATATGGAGGGCGACTGAGTTGGAGAGAGAGTCAAAGGAAGACAGAAAATGAAGCAGAGGTAGAGACGAAAGCAGACGAACTTGAGATTGGCCATGATAGGAGCGGGTGACAAGATTAACGGAGACCTCAAAGGCAACAGCCAGTATGTGGCCCCTTCCTCCCCATGAGCTGGGCAGTCTATCAATGGTATTTACTGAGTGCTTACTGTGTGCAGAGCACTGTACTAAGTGCTTAGGAGAGCAAAATACAACAGATTGGTGAACAGATTCCCTGCCTATAAGGAACTATCAAAGGGGGAGACAGGCATTAAAATCACTTATAGATGTGTACACTAGTGCTGTAGGGCTGAGGCTGGGGTGAATATCAAGTACTTCAAGGGTTCACATGCAAGTCCAAGTGCACTCTCTCATCCCATCACTTCCTGGGGCTTCTGTGCACAACACTTGAATAACTAGGCTTGTAGGCCTGAGGCTGCAATAACGAGATAGAGTAAGAGCTATGTTTGCCTCAATCTCGCTCCTCTATGAACCAATTACCATGTGGTACAGTCTCCGTTTCAAAGAGCTTACAGTGGGAGACCCAAAGGGCAAAAATCCAATGATACATGTACATATATATACAAATATTTTCTATTAGTTCTCACAGAGAGCTGTGCACAGGTATTTGCACCCACAAACACTCAGATATGCTTGGATTTGGAAAGGCCAGTCTCACGTTCTTTCAATTTCTCACGCCTTCATCTGGAAGAATCGTAGCCCAAATGTCAGCCAACTCAACATAGCCCAGAATGCAGGGTCAATGAATGTCTTTTCAAAATGCAAGCAACCAAGCACAGTTTCCCTCTAGAAACTTTTTTTAAAGCAGCATTACAATGAATTCATTGCAAGGTGCCATTAGAAACTGGCTCCCTTCAAGTGTTACCAATTCACGGAGAGATTAGAGGGCACATTAATAACATAGTTAATATGAAGTGTTTAGAGCCTTTACGTCGGTGACAAATTCGCCTCAGCCAAATTTCCTGACCATTGAGGCCACAGAGGAACAATTTGGTAGATTTCATCAACAGTTCTAATTATGTTCCTGTCAAGTCGAGAACAAAGTAATCCATAACTGGGGGGTTGTTCGGAGACAGTGGCACACAAGAGTAATTTATGCCCAAGACACAGGCCCCTTTCTGTAGTTAGTGTGCACAACACTTGACTAACAAGTGGTTTCAAAAAAAGGAATTTATTAGGGAAAAAAACAGCCCTCCAGCTTGGAGAGCTTGTCAGATGCAAGCTTATGAGGAGTTATGAGGTGGTGATTTCAAGTCTTGTTTATACAAGTATCTGGAGTTAGAACTCAATGCAGTCACGGAAGGTGCATGTTGTAAGATGCAGAATAGCAACTTGAAGCCTTATACAGACTTTTTTTCAATTGGTTATATTTGATTCCTGTCTTTTGAAAGGATTTGTGGACAAACTTTTAAACATGACAGGAGAGAAGCTTAATGTGGCATTATAGCCCACCTATGGTACTTATTTTTTTTAAAAAAGAACACCCCCCAAAATTTATTTCAGTTACGGGTTATCACTGTCAGAAGGAGAAGACTATTGTAAAAACCTTTTTATGAAGCTATAAATAATGCATTAATGTAATGTGCAATAGAACTGTTAGTAGAAGACTAAAATACCACATGTGTGTTCCCCCTGCAACTGAACTGTGAGATGGAAGATATGAAAAGACTGGGATGAGAGAGAGAAAAGAGAGAACGGGTGGGCGAGGGAAGACGTCAAACAGTTTTGAGTGATTTTCTACTGAGATCTATATTGAGATACACCTTCTATTCTTTCAAATAGGGTAATTTTATACATGGCACCCTTATTAGGTCTTGAAAAACAGAGAAATGCATTTCTTGTCCATATAAAAAGGGTTAAAGAAGGAAATTTAGCAGCTATTGTTAATGCTTACCTGTTAAAGCTCCTTAAATCGCACTACAACATGAATTATATATAAAAATCAACTAATTGCATTAAAAATTACATCTTAAAAATAACCCCACATAAGGAACAAAAATTACCTGATCTAAACTAGTTTTTACAAATTGAATCCTAAAAAGCAGATCTCTGTGGGTGGGTGCTTTTTCTCTGCCTTTCATTCAATGGAGAGAGAAAAAAACCTAATTGCTAGGGTGTGGGACTAGCTTGAAATTTCAAAGTAAAAAGAACACTCCTTTACAAATCAGAAGCAGCTGTAATTTACGTGATGGACAAAGGGGTTTGCATAAGAGAATGTAATGAGAGTCTTTGCTTCTGGACTTTCTAATATTTGAGTGATCACAATGTGTTAGGCACACAGACTTGATAACACTGATATTACAGCACTTGAAAAGTATTACTATAGACTGTAAGCTCTTTGTGGGCAGGGAACATGCCTGCCAACTCTGGTTTATGTACTCAAGTACTTAACACTGTGCTCTGCACAAAGTAAGTGCTCAATAAATACCACTGAAGATGATGCTACGCATTTGTAGATGCACACTTACACCAAGATTTTTTTCCCCTCTCATCACTTTCACAGTTGGGTTGAGAAAACTCCTGTACCTCATGCCCATTTGACCTTTGGTCTTCTTAAAAACTTAACAATTACATCCTAATGAAAAAGGAGCATTTTAAAGTAGTCATACCTATAATTAGGCATTCCAAAAAAAAATGCTGGCTTGGTATCACCCTGATTTTGCCCATTTAACCAGTTTTCTCTGCTACCACCATCTGTACTCCTAAACAACGAAAATGCTGGCAAAAGAGAAAAACTGGAGCATAAAAGGACATTTGAAATATATGTCTCAAACTACTTCTTACTTAACGTTACTGAGGCTCAAAAACGACCCACAGGTTTCCTTTCACTATTCATTTTGGCCAGGATACTAGGCTAGCTACAGAGAAGTAATACTGGTTTTCTAATCTGGGACTCAAGAGTTCCTTCCTGAAATGTTATTCTGCTCCATGGCTATGAAATATTTAAATAAATAGGAAATCTACAGAGTTTCCCAAACCTTTAGAAATTCATTCATTCATTCACTCAATCGTATTAATTGGGTACTTATTGTGTGCAAAGCACTGTACTAAGCATTTGGGAGAGTGCAATATAACAACAGACACATACACTCCCTGCCCAAAACTAGCTCACAGTCTAGATGGGGAGACAGACATTAATGTACATAAATTAATCGATCAATAGTATTTATTGAGTGCTTACTGTGTGCAGAGCACTGTACTAAGTGCTTTAGAGAGTACAATATAACAGAGTTGGTAGACACATTCCCTGACCACGATAAGCTTACATTCTAGAAGGGATTGAAGATCAGTGGGGAAACACAGATAAGGCCATGGAGACAGAAAGACAGCTAGACAAAGACACACCTCCCCCGCCAGCACTCTCTCTCTCTCCTCTGCCCCCAGTGATCTGCTCTTGGGATTCAGTTGGTCAGATGCAACTGGGATGAAGGAGGAGAGAATGAGAGTTGACAACAAAGCTGTCCCTCTCTCACTTCCACTAGCAGCTCCTGCCCAGGACAGAAAAGCCACATCTATCGCTGCTGAAACTACTCACCGGGGATTCCAGGGCAAGGTGGCCCCCAGGAATCCTGCAGGACAACTCCCAACAGCCACAGGGGAGGGGCAGTGTTATTTGCAATCCTTCCCCTTGGCAACTTCCCTGGTGCTTGCCCTGTGCTGAATGCACCCATTCAGGCTACTGCTGGTTTGACATATCTACTCCACAGACTCAGAAAGAGGAGAATAAGTGAACTAAACAAACTGCCAACACTTGATCCATTCACCGGTTTATTACCAGCCAAGCAATGCTGTATTTCTGAAAACTTTGCCCACTAAAACAATAATTAACATATAGAGAACCAAAAGCAATAACGTTGAGCTCCTGAGCCTGTTTTTCCACTCCAATGTGGAGCAACCCAGGGCAAAAATCAAAGTCAGAGAGGCTCAGTGGGCAAGGAGACACCTGCCCGGTGGATTCTCGCTGGGGGCCACTTCTCTTTCTAGTCTGCAGAGACAGGCCGAGAAAACCAGAGAGGAGTGGGAAACATGTCTGGCTCTGCTGAGCTCTGAGCAGAAGGAGCCTCTCCCCAAGAATGCCTGCATGATGCTCCTACCTTTGCACATTCCATGAAACAGGAATTGGGATTAAACAAGGTAAGAAGCAGAGACAGAGCTTGGAGAGAAAGGACTGTGGTGTAATTGATCAAGGATATTTACTGAGCACTGACCATGTGCAGAGCACTGTTACTAAGCCCTTGGGAGAGTTATAGAGTTGTTAGGCACAATCCCTACCCTCAAGGAGTTTACAATCTAGTGAGTTGGCCTCACTGGAGTCCCCTGGAAGGTATGGTGGGGCCTAGAGGGGAATGGATCCTGAGAAAATATGATAATTGCCCAGTTGATATGGGGACACTGATGAAAAGTATGTTGTCACAGAAAACTGATAGGGTTTTAAGCACCTGGTGGACTGGGGCTGCTTCTAAACCATATAAGCCTAACTCAGTTGAGGGATGAAAGGTGATAGAGCCAAGTGGTGACTTGCAAGAAGCCTAGCAAATCATGAAATGTCTTTGGCGAATACACAGATCCTTGAGAGGTTTTCTTTTCTTTAAAAAATGGTATTTATTACGTACTTATTATGGTGCCAGTCACTGTACTAAGTGCTGGGGTGGCTGAAAGCTAAACAGGTTGGACTCAGTTCATGTCCCTCATGGGGCTCACAGTCTTAATCCCCACTTTACAGATGAGATAAATGAGACACAGAGAATTTTAAGGGACTTGCTCAAGGTCCCAAGTGGCGGAACCAGGATTAGAACACAGCTCCTTCTGACTCCCAGGACCGTGGCTCCATCCACTAGGCCACGTTGCTTTTCGATTTTTTACCTGTTACAAGTTCACAGACCAAATTAGACATCAGAAGTAAAAGCCTCTGAAATATGCAAGGCGACCTTCCTCACTTTGGTAACTGCACTGTTTGAGTGATCACGTAGAGGGAGGCGAAAAGAAAAGCATCTGCTTGCCCCCACTGGAATTCCTTAATCAGGTTCCAAGCACCATGGCTGCCCAGCAATCATGTAGTTCTGATAAAATGAACAGCTGAAGAGGAAGTATGAAATTAGAAAAGCATTGTATCATTAGCTTTATGAAGCTTCAAAAGCCCACCCTCTATCCTTTGTAGAAATAAGGGAAGGTAATTGGTAGGCTTGGGGCTTACAGGGAGAAATCCTGTTGGAAGTTACAAATATTCAGCTTAACACCGAAAGCTCCACCAGACCTCTCCTGGCATCGTTCAGCCAGTTAAAACATCAAAGAAATAAACTCCCATACACAGGGAATCAAGCAAAATAAGAAAATTAGACTGCTCTCTCACCAGCGAGTTAAAGTCCACCAGCGGTAAGTCATTGAATTTAACTACAGATCTTTTCTTTTTTTTTAAAACCATTTTTATTTCTGAAATCACAGGAACTATCCAGCCTTGCAAGTCTGTAATCACTCAGCAGGAACCTGGCACAAGCACAATGCAACCACCAGCTAGGCAGCAGGGAAACGAAGGAAATCGCTCTCTTCCTCCCTCTATGTTGCTTAAAAGGGTCTCGGCGTGAATGAATCTTCCTGGGAGCCACCAACCATTTCTTATTCTCTCCAAGCAATCATCAATTTCAGCATCAAGTGGTTCTGTGGCTCCACAACCAGTAGTGGCAGGAAAAGAAGCCCAGCATGCAAACGGTTTGGCTAATTTAAAACCCTTGTGCTGCCGAATCAAACATGACAAGACAACGGCAAAGAGAGAGGCTATTATCCCAAATGAGGGCTGGTGGATGGCGGAAATTGGTTTGAGTGGCAGAGACAAAAGAGGTGGAAGGAAGGAAGAATAACAAAGAGCAATAATCCTGGATAAAATACGGAGGCAGGAAGCCCCAAATACATAGATTGTCTCCCACCTCGCGCGCGCGCACACACACACACACGTAAGTTAGTGGGGGAAGCTAACACTTCCAACACTATGACTGGACTGAACAAATGCATCACAATCCCAGAAATGAGAACACACAATAAATTGTTCCATGCTAAACCATCTGCCCCACAGGTAAGGAGATACTTAACTTACAAGAGACATAGCCCTTTGGATAGAAAACCTAATGTTTGGGATACTAAAGCTGTCACTTCTTTCTTGAATTAATGTCTGCTGCACAGCTCTCATTACCAAAAGGTGAGACACAGGAGCCCTGATTTAGGGTGCCCAAACCCTCAATTGCAAGCAAGCCACTGGCTGGCAATTTGTGGGGAAAAGTCCACATGCTGCCCTGACTCCAGTTCCCAAGTGGGTTGGCTTTGTGGGTGGTGGGCCTGCAGCATTCTATTTCAAAGGCATCTGGGAGCTCGGGAGCCCTGAACCTTGATGATGGCTGATAGTGGGCCAGAGGATGACCTATGGGATCAATGGGGAGTAAGTGAGTTGTCTTTTGCAAGATTAACAATTTAAAAGTGCTGAAATTAATTTTGTTTAATAGCCATGGGAGCAGACTTCTTACAAAGTAGGTTGCAAGGTCAGCATGCCTCCTGAAGCTTTTAAACTGCAGCTTTTTAGACGTACGGTAGATTTAGGGGTGGTTTGAGGCTAAAAGCCCTAAAAAGCCCAGAAATGACCTCAGGCCAGTTCTTCCCATGAACTAGAGCTCAGGCAGGCACATCCTTCTTCCTAAAAGACTTGAACATATTGGTCAACTAAGTCTAAATAGGATTTTAATGGGTAAAACACAAAACTGGCCAATGACTACCGCTTAATCACAACTGAACACCCAAAGGCTGTGGCAGTACCCGATTTGCACAGGAATGGCTTCATCTGCTCTGCTCAAAGAAAGAGAGGGCTTATCGTTCTTCATTTCATTATTCTTTCTGGCTCTTTTCGCTTGCTGATGTGGGTAGAGAATAGCATAAGTCCCAGTATGAAACGATTTGGACATGCTCAACATGCCTTTTCTGGCACAGACTTCACCACCCACAGCCCTAAACATCAAGTGTGAGAGAACAAGGAGGTGGGGGTAAAAACCCAAAATGACTCATTGCCATTGCCTTGCCATTGGCAAGGATGTTGAGCATGTGTGTGTGTGTGTGTACACACTCCCACCCTGCTAACCATCCTCAGATTTAATCTTCAAAGGACCAAATGGAAGCAGTCTCTTTGTTCAGAGCCCGTTGTCAATTTGATTCAATTAATCTTCACCGAGTGCCGTCAGGAAGCACAGCCTTAGAATGAATTTACACATTACACTGTGGATTCAGGATGAGGCTTGGCTGTAGGGCTTTGCTTGAGGCCAAGCCCTGGGGAGGCATTTGACCTGTTCATTTACATTGACAGTGGTGATGATGATGATGATGGATAGGATTATGGCAACGCCAGGGCATTCAGCAATTTTTAAAGAGATACCTTTGGCCTTCCACAAAATCTGCTTCAGAAACATCAATAGAATGGACACATCGAAGTTTTGCTCCTGTATTTCACACCAGCACTGTTCTCTGTACCTCATGCAACTCTCTTCTGAAGTATAAGTGAAAGGAAGTTTGACGTAAGTGCCATGCCTTCAAGGTTGAAATAACTACTGCACAGTAATAGGCACTTGTCACAACCAGCCCAAGCTAGATATGGCCTGGAAATCCAAGAACATAAACGTTTCTAATTCCTAGATTAAATCCATTTCGGGAGATGGGTTCATAGATTACTAGTGAGAAGGGCACGGGATCATTTTTATTTCCTTATATCAGGGCATGAGGGAACTTTTCATTATTGCTCAAAGCTTTAAGCTTTGTGCCATTTCACATCTTCTTTTAACTCTGGGGGATAAGATTAATCAGCACTGATTTGCAAATTATTCTTGTTTTACTAGTACTTGGATTCCTTTACTATTTCTACAGCTACTACTATTACTACTACTACTACTAATACCCACCACCACCAACCCATCACTGGTGTTCATGGCTTAGCGGAAAGAGCATGGGTTGGGAGTCTGAGGTCATGGGTTCTAATCCTGACTCCACTACTTGTCAGCTATGTGACTTTGGGCAAGTCACTTTGCTGTGTCTAAATTACTTCATCTGTAAAATGGGAATTAAGACTGTGAGCCCCAAGTGGCACAACCTGATTACCTTGTATCTACCCCAGCACTTAGAAAGGTGCTTGGCACATAGTAAGTGCTTAACAAATACCATTATTATTATTCTCATTAATATGTGCAGACTACTAGAAGTGGAAAGAGCACAGGACTGAAGGATAATCCCAGCTGCATCACTGGCATGCTGTGCAACCTTGGGCAAGTCATTTAACCCTTTTCCTCAGCTTCCTCATCTGTAAAAAGGGGATGAAATATCTGTTTATCTTTTCTCTCAGGCTGTGAGCCCCATGTGGGAAAGGAACTGGGTCTGTCCTGATTATCTTGCACATACCCCAGTACTTAGTACAATGCTTGGCACATAATAAATGCTTAACAAATACCATAATTATCATCATTATTATTACTACTACAATGATTCAGTCTCCAAGGCAGCCTGTTGGAGATTCACAAGCACCATGAAACACCACCTGTCAACTCCACTTGAAGAAGAAGGTAACATGAAGGAAGAACTAGTAGCAATATCTGCCTTCTCTTCCAGAGAACGGTTAAAGTGTTTCCCCAGGACAATGCCATGCCAAGTGTGAGCCCAAAACAATGGGACAAATAGAATCCGGTGGGTTTGCTTTCTCATACCTGAACTTCTTAACCTCTCCACCACCCTGAAGCGAAAAATAGAGCTGAGAATTCAGAAGAAGGAGAGGGAAATGTCAACTTTGGAAATCTGCACACTCATGCCTTCAGGTTCAGCAAATAAACACTGTTTCTTTACTAATGCTTATGTTTAAATACACTTCTGGCAGTAGGAAGAGGCAGGTAGGTAAAGAAAAACATCAAACTTGCAATAACAAGGACCTGTACTTTTGCATGGGATTGTTATGGCCCTGCAGGCTGAGGGAAGTATCATCCCATGATGAGGTAATTTGCAGGCCATTAGGGAGGATGGAGTGAAACCTTGTTACCTCTTCGCCGACACGGGTCAGAACAAATCCAGAAACCATTTTTCTCTGCCTGCCTGTCCCAAAGGAAGCAAGAACAAAGGGCTTAAAACACTTGACAACCCAAAGATAAGGTTTTAGAAGCATATTAATATTGCTCAACATTACTCTGTTTTTACTTTTTCGCAGCATCTCATCCTTTATACAATTTCTCACCTCCTTTTTTCTTTTTCAAGTTGAATTCCTCACCTCACCTAATAGTTCAAGGGAACCCTGGTTCACAGTTCAGCAAGGCAATGCTTATAAGGCAAGCCTGATGCAGGTCCTTAGGGCATCTCTCATCCATCCTGTGCTTGGATGGCACTCACCACCAAGGGACCCCATTAGGAAGGAAGGGCAAACTGAAAACCTAACCCAAAGCAGCGTGAAATGGAGCACCAGTATGCCGGGTTCAGCCGCCACGAATAAGATTCCATTTGTCTTCAAAGCATGAGAAGCCAATATATATACTTCATCACAAACTCCACTTTACTTTCCAACCTTGTATCGTACTTAAAGCAGGAGGTAGATCAGCTTTCCATCTGGGGATATGGCCACGGTGGATGTGTCACCCAAGACTCCAATTACAGGGATTGTAAGTAACACACTTATAATGCAACCCCATGCAGCAAATCATCCCGAGCTCCATCGCCGAGTTCCAACTGCTTCCGAGGAAGGCATGGTCACAAGCTACAAAATAAGTTTCTTGCCATTGTTGGCTGGCAAGCACTCAGCAAGGACACAAGAACCACTAGTCCAATTAGCATTATATAGGATGTCTTTATCAGTGGTCCCAGCAGAAGCTAAAGATGAATGGGCTTGGGGGATTGAATTAGTCAAGCCCCCCAGATTCCATCAGCCATACAAGGCCTGAGGCTCACTGGTGGATCACCGTTTGTTAAGTTTCTGCCAGGCCGACTAGGATTCCCTTACAGAATTTTGGTCACCAGAACTATCAAATGCAGATAAACCTACAAATTAAGGACAGTAATCAGACAATAGACCCAATCAATAATTTAACAAACCCTGCACATGGCCTTAATGAAGTGAAAGCCATTTGTTGGACAAATATTACTGTAAAACTCAAACAAACCACAAATGGGCTCCCTAGAAGAAATATAAGATTTGGGCTCCAAACTTAAAGGGACTCAAAATTTCAGAACCCAAACTTCAGGGTTGGTGGAGAATTGCTAAGTACTCCTAGAAAATGTAATAAAAGTTACCAATTAATTCGTAGTTTGAGATTTCAAAAGAAGCCACAGGCTAAAGGAGACAAAGGGATGGCAGAGACATTAAGAAATGTGATTTTATTAGTGGAGACAATCTAGATCCAACAATGCTTTACAAAATATTCCATCAGCAGAAGTGTTAGGCAGGTCGGAGACAGACTAACTTTTCCAAGGTATTAAATTAAAAGATGTTGAATTAAGTTAAACACCCCACATTGAATTGACATTTCCCTTTTTTAATGCAAGCTAAGATTGATGAAAAATACCACTTATCTACATTAAGGGTCAAAATATCTAGCAAAAGAAGCCTCTGGTTCAATGCGTCAGAGCAAAGTCAGTCTTACATAATCCGAGGACCAAGACACGGATCACATTCTGATGATCCAATTAATGGTGGGATACTTTGCAATCAGCCAGGAAGCAAGGCCCCTAACAGATTGTGGGGCTGTAACATCAATTTCTTAAGTGCATTTAAAGGATTACAAATGTTAGTCCTGGCTTGAGATTGAAACACCTATTGAGGTGCTCTGAACCACATTACAGTAATTGGGTACCTGAATTAATGCCATTTCTTCTGATGGGTGAGTTGAATACATTGGAATTAAGGGTTCCTTTTGCTGTATTTCACTTTTCCAATCTTTTTTTTTGTTTCTTTGGAACATAAATATGAAGCAGAATAACTTTTTTTAAATATAGATAGCTTTAATTACAGCCTCAGCAATTCCAGTATTGTCCTAATTTTGTCTTACATACTGTTTAGATTCTTTTTGCTTGTTATCTCAATATGCAGGAATCAGACAAATGTAAAATTCATTTCTGAAGAAAGCTAGAGAGAGATCAGGGGAAAAAAAAACCTCCTTCCCCTCACCTAAGTAAATCTCATGCATTTGTAATGTGTTCTACCTCTCGAGCACTAGAACTGAGACTTGCCTCAATTCATCTTCCATTCCTTCTGAGGTATGTTCAAGTGCACGTCGTCTCAATCATATGAGAATGGGGAGAATGTTATCGAGACATTTCAACAGTGAAAGAGATGGTGAAAATCTTAGTTAACCCCTTTTCAAATCATTCTCCCCCCAACCCCACAGATAAAGTTGAATGCAAGAGAATTTGGGAAATACAGATATATATAGATATATATCTGTATATTCTATATATATATAGAATTAAAAAAGATCCCAGACAAGCTGAGCTTTCTTGGTCTTACATTTTCATAAGACCATTGTCTACATACAAGTTCAGTTAAATCCTCCCCAACGCCCAAATAATTTGATATCGTATGCTACTGGAACACGTGAATCATTTCACGGAATAGTTATGTTAGCTCTTAATTCTATTTCCCTGTCTGCCACCTGTTCCAGAGAGAACCTGCTAATCCACTTTCTGGATCAACTGTTGAGAGAAGAGTGTAGCAGCAGGTCTTCTGTATTTGGAATAGCTTGGTGAGACTACCAAACCCTTGCAACCATCTAGTACAGTGCTTTATGCACAGTAGGCACTCAGTAATGTTATCCACGATGGCTCTGGTGCGCAATTCACTATCACTGCTTAACTCACTAAGGGTACACCAAACCAGGCCCAGCTCCAATTCACTACAATGCATGTGGCAATGCACCAGTGAGTGAAAGTTGCCCTACTTTCATCAGTTTAGAACTATGAAGCTTAACAATTCAGCTTCCCCTTACTCAGAAGTCCCCACATTTCTCAAGATTACCGTCTCCCCCCAACTCTGCTGTCCACCCCAAGGGCAAGATAGCTGGAGCTAAGCATCGGTGATCTCCCCCTCACGTGACCCTTGATGGTATCCTACAAGCTCTTTCTTGAAGGGGCCACCCCTTCCCCATGTGGAGCCCAGGCTGTGGCCAAAATGGCAGAGAAAGGAGTAGAAAGGCTCCTCTTCCTCTTTATTGGGGGTGGCATTAGCATCTGAGACAGCCCCTACTGCTGGCCTATCCTGAGCTAGCCTATCCTGCAGCCTTTTATGGGGATTTCTGATGAGGCATGATTCCAACCATACCGGAAACAGCCCTAAATTGCCCCTGGATGGGTCAGTTCATGCACTGAGCCTCTACTCCACTCCCCTTCCTCCTGGCTTGTATCCACTCTGGCATTCCTTAGGCCCTTCAGGTATTGGGATGGATTACTGAAAAGTGAGACTCTCACCTAATGCAGGGCATGTATTCACCCTACTCTGTGGCCTGCCTTCCACCTTCTGTTTCCTCCTTGCAAGGATGCGCGTGTTTCTGTCACATCATTTCCTGACATCAGAGTCATGAATTGAGTCTACATCATGCCACTGGACCCAGACTAAAAGCACATAGGTAATGCGATTCATCATATTCAGATATTTTACTTAGCTCTAGTTAATACGCATTGACTAATGTTCTTCAATTCACTATCAGGCGGCTATTAATCAGTCAATGGTATTTATTGAGCACTTACTGTGTGCAATGCACTGTACTAAGCACTTGGGACAGTACAATATAATAGGGTTGGGAGATACCTTCCCAGCCCACAACAAGCTTACAGTCTACAGGGATCACCACATAGCTTCAGTCAACAGTAGGTTATCTCTAACAATTCAGCAATCCAGCAACAGACTTCTGGTTCCCCAGAGGGGTGAAGTTTACTCTTCCTCCTTCCCCACAATTAGCAGATTACACCATAGCAATTTGAATGAAGGGAGCCAGACACCCAAAGGTACAGGCATAATTAGGAAGAGTAATTAAGAGGAGCAATCAGAGGAGCAGTGTGACCTAATGGATACAGCATGGGCCCGGGAGTCCAGTCCCGGCTCCACCACTTGTCTGTTGTGTGATCTTGGGCAAGTCACGAAACTTCTCTGTTCCTAGGTCACCTCATCTGTAAAATGGGGATTACAACTGTGAGCCCCATGTGGGACATAGACTGTGTCCAAGCTAATTACCTTGTGTCTACCCCAGCACTCAGAACAGTGCATGGCACATAGTAAGTGTTTAACAAATACCATAAAAAATAAATTAACTCAGGATTCTAACAGGGATGACAATTGATCCTGAGTTCATTTTGCTGAATTCAGTCTTCACCAAGAAGCCTTTTAACTACTGAGGCAGTAGGGTAGGGGGGTGGGCTGACAAACTGGCACTTCACCTCCTTTTTTTGCCCTCAGGATTGGCCCACATTGCTGATTGTTCAGAGAGGTTAAGAAATTTTCTAAGTGGAAACATAGAGCCCTCAATTTTATAGAAGTACATAGAGTTCTCTTAACTCTCAGTGTTATGATTACGATACTCTTTATCAGCATGAAATATAATTGCAATGTGTGGAAGTGGTCACCCACTTGTTATTTTAAAATGGTTAGAAGAAAGAGCAGCTAATCTTCTATTCTATTTATTCCTAAAGCAGTATACCTGATAACACTGTTCCACTTAAATGCATGTCAATCATTATCATTGCTGCTTAGACCTTACATTATCAACGTTTGAACGTGTGTGAGGTCATAAATGTACTACAGCTAAAGTTTTCAAGTCACATTTGGTACTTTCACTGTAAATTTATATTAATTTTGCATTATGTGTCATTTTTACTTCTCAATACATGGTGGGGGGAAGCCTATTGGCTAATTATCTTCACTTTCAATGAAGAGAAAATCTCAGAATGCCTTCAAGTTGTTCAAAAGTAGCAATGATTTAACTGGAGTAGAATGGAAAAAAAATAAACTTTAGTTCTCCAGTAGGACTTTCTCCACTGGAAGATGAGAAGCTTTCACAATGTTCAATTCACCATATGGATCACACAAGATGCCCCCCCTCTCCCAGTCCAGCATCATGAATGAGAGGGTAGAATGAGTCTCATGACTTACCAAAATCCAGACCCCCACTTTGACAGAATAGTTTACACTCTGATTACCAATCCCAGCATTTAGCACATAGTAGGCACCCAACACAATAATAATAATTATTATTTCATTATAACCCAACAATGTGATTCTCTACAAACTGAACATCCCTGGTCTGGAAATCTATTACAAAACAATATTAAAATATGGGCAAACTTCTCACTCAGAGCATCTTAACAAAATATCATAGCTACTCAGCTGCAAGGAACTTAGGAAGAGATAGGGCATCTGGCCAAGCGAGAAAAAAAAAAAAAGATAGTCTTGCAAACTGTAAGAAGCTAGATATGAGTTTCTGGGCGGTTTTTGACTCATTAGATAGCTTTGCTTGAAATGATTTACATACAGATAATAAAAGCATAAGCTCTAAGGACTAGTTAACTGTTTAGCAGTGTATACATTTCATGTATCCATTTCCATACATCTAGTTTTAAATTCATTAACAAAAATTAATTGCTACCCAGTGCTCTACATTGCACAGCATGTTGCTATGTTGTGGTTGCTAAATTACCCCTTTCTATCACTCCTCGAGCAATCTTAAAGACAGTTAAACTTTGCTATGCTAAAAATGTTGCCTACCAATTTGCAGCAAAGCTTATATTTACTATATTTAGTGCAAATCACTGACTGTATTTCAGAAAATATTTGTCTCTTTCCTGTGTTCCTAGTAATACTCCATCAACTTAGGATAACATCAGATTTTTTATTTCTCTCTCTTTGAAAAAAATCAGTAAAGAGCCTTTAGTGCATGACATCAACACTGAATATGCATAAAGAATATGTTTTATACGATTATCTTCCACTTTAAAATATCCTAACTACATTTAGTTGCCCCGGAATTTACTGCTGCTGGCGTAGTCTAATGAGCATGAACTATCTCCCTGATAGCAGAATCTGCCCTTCAATTCTACATGCATTTCTTCTGAATGCTAACATATGGGGAAAATGGTCTCATTCCAATAATAGGCCTCCAAGTTGACTCAATCTTAAAAGTCCTAGGTTTGGTTTCTTTGGGGAATATTCTTGATTTTGGAATATTTAATGGATAAAACAAATCATCACCTATTCTTTCCAGCCCATTTCACAAATATTGACAGTGTACACCTCAGCTCTGAAAGGGAGAGATGGTGAACTGATCCATTGTTTACCCTAGAAATCCTAGGTGTCCCAAGCCCATAAGGGTAGTACAATGCACTGTATCTTTCCACTGTTAGTACTTATCTTAATCTTAATAACTAGCCAGACAACCGACTCCAGAGTCCTAGGTGTTATCAACTGGAATTCGTCACAGGCACACAACAGAAGACAAGAAATGCATTATATTACAATGCCATACAAATCATTATCTTTCAATATTTAAAAGTATGTATTCAAAGACTGATATGGAACCATTTTTGCTGAACTCAGTTCCATTGGTTGTTTTCAAGTTTGATAGCCAGTGAACTAAAATGCACTTATGTATTTATCGGTCAAGGGGTTTATTTGCAACCTAACAAAGAGGTTTCTTCTGGTTGCATTTTACCGACGACTGTTGGAAGCTGTTTGAAAACAAGTTATTTAGAATAGAAAGACTTCACTCTTTCCAAGTTCTGAGTGCTAGCAGTTTCCATCACACTTTCCCACTATGAGGTGTTTTTTGTTATTTTCCTCACAAAAAGTGAACCATCACCAAAGCCATTCGGCACCATCTAAACTAAAGTAATCCCAGATCATGTTGTGCTTAAAAAACAGGCTGAAATTTTCAGGGGTGGAAAGAGAAACACGAAGAGAAATACCTTTCAGAGCTCAGGCAAGTTACACTATTTCTCGCTAAAGAGCAAAAACATCATTATCATTTCTAACAGCATTTCAGATCGTCATTTGGTGTAAGTGAAGACTTTCTGAGGTAAAAGTAGTACACTTTACCTCATAAACTTGTCAACTGGAACAGTTATTACAAGGACCCTTTCTTATATATTGAATGAGCCTGGAGGATGAAGGAGAAAAGGAACAGGGAAAGATGCCCTTAGTGCCATAAAGAAAAGGAAGCAGAAAGGAGATCAGGGTGACCTTCCCTCTTCCCCCCAGCCATGCCCCACTTTCAGTTCCAGCTCTCACTCCTCCATTGAATTCCCAGATGCTAAATGGACTAAGGAAAAGTCTTGGGTTCGCTCACCCCAAGCTCGGAGAAAGTCCTGAACTGGTGGAATGGCAATTTGACTCATCCTTCAGCAGTCGCAGCCATCACCGTCATGCTGCCCTTGGGTTGACCTGTAGAAGCCAAAGGGCAGTAAGAGAATCAGGACTAGAGCCAATGGTGCTGTCTCACAATGCCTAAGCCACTGCCATTGTAGTGATCCACCTGGAGATCTTTCCCCGAGTGGGCCACATGGGACAGGCCATGGACATCATCCTCTACCACCTTCCTCTTCCTTTTCACCCTGGAGCAATCAGTAAGGGATTGGTGAAGGAGCTGCACTGGTTTGGATGAGATGGGGAAGCAACGTGGCGTAGTGGATAAAGCATGATCCTGGGAGTGAGAAGGTGATGGATTCTAATGGGTTCTATTCCTGGGTCCACCACTTATCTGCTGCGGGGCCTTGGGCTAGTCACTTCCCTTCTCTGTGCCTCAGTTACCTCATCTGTAAAATGGGGGTTAACATGGCAAGTCCCTTGTGAGACAGGGACTGTGTTCAACCGGATTTGCTTGTATCCACCCCATGCTTAATAGAGTGCCTGGCACATAGTAACCACTTAAATATTACAATTGTTATTATTATCACTATTACTATTATAAGATGGTGGCAGGGGGAAGGAGGGGAGGTGGCTCCCCTCATAGTTTTTGAATTTCACTCGTGTGCTCACATGACCTAAAACAAGTGAGTTGGCTGAATTTTTTTAGTTTGATTTTCCCCTTCAAGTTCAACAATATGCAAAACAAGTTTAGAATCTTCATCTGCCCTCCTCCTGGACTGTCTGCTACACAGGGGAAAAATTGTTAGTTAAACCAGTTTGCCACACCGGGGCTCATGCCTTAGAGGGATTAAGGAGGCCTATGGGCCAATTGCAATGTCTCACGGAACTCCTGGACTTTTCCTCACCCACTAAGAACCCACTGGAGTACTAAACTTAGCGACCAATCAAGATAAGGAGTGAGCATCTCTGACAACAAATCCCTTCACTCCACACCCTTGTTAACAATACCAGGGAGGGAACTACAGTCTGTTAGCCTGACGGCTAGGTTCGTGTCTCCTACCTTAACTGTATTTCCCAATGAGCCATCACTTTTGTCTCTCCTCCCACCCTTTCTCAAGATCACTTTCTCCCCTGAAGTGGCCTCATGCAAAAGTGCCATGAGGCCAGCATATGAACCCATTTACTGGTTCCGCTTCCTTTGGGGACCCCCATGGTGAAGGTGCAGGATCACCATTTAAAAGCACCCTTCCCGAGGATAAAGAAGGGAGACATTCTTCTTTCCCATCCCTGTTTCAGAAGGTGTAGGAATCCCCATAAGGGGCAGAATCAGGCTCGGAGAGTACACAAGGCCACGGCTGTGCACAGCACTGTGTTTGAATCTGCAGATCATACTATGTTTACAAGCTCACTGAATATAGCTATGCCTTCCTCCATGCAATTGATTCATTCCTTGATTCAATTTTTCCAGAAATGATTCTACAATGTGTAACATTATCAGTCTGCCGCACCAGACTAGGCTACTCATAAGCTCAAGGTTTAAAACTACCTCATTGGTTAGGGGTCATAATTATCATCACTGGAGAAACTAAGGCAGAAATGTACTGTGCTTTGCTGAACATGATTATCAAGGCTCTGATTTCCAATCCCTATCTCTGGATTAGCAAGGCAAAGTACAGTTATACAATATTGGGAAACATTCAGTCCAGAGTGATAGGTGATGCTCATAGATACACAAGTCCAGAACTGGAGTCTTCAGCATTTTTTAAATGGTATTTGTTAAGAATTTACTGTGTGCCAGGCACTGTACTAAGTGCTGGGGTAGATACAAGGTAATCAGGTTGGCCACAGTACCCATCCTGCATAGAGCTCACAGTCTTAATCCTCATTTTACGGCTGAGATAACTGAAGCACGAGAAGTCAAGTGACTGGCCCAAGTCACAAAGCAGACAAGTGGTGGAATCGTGATTAGAACCACGGTCCTTCTGATGTAATAATAATATGATAATTTGTTAAGCACTTACTATGTGTCAAGCACTGTTCTAAGCCCTGGGGTATTTATCAGGTTGGACACAGTCCACGCCCCACAAGGGGCTTACAATCTTAATCCCCATTTTACAGATGAGGTGCCTGAGGAACAGATAAGCGATTTGTCCAAGGTCACACAGGAGACAAGTGGGGGAGGAGGGATTAGAACCCAGATCCTTCTAACTTCCAGGACTGTGTTCTTTCCGTGAGGTCATGCTGCTCAGAAGAAACAGTTACAAGTTACAAGTTACAAGTACGAAGGAGGTGCCAGACACAGCAACAGTTCTATAGGGTGAATTGACCTTTATTAAGAATGAAACTCTCACTTTATAGGAGAGCAAGTAGATATGGGAAAGCAGCATGGCTCAGTGGAAAGAGCCCGGGCTTTAGAGTCAGAGGTCATCGGTTCAAATCCCGGCTCTGCCACTTGTCAGCTGTGTGACTTTGGGTAAGTCACTTCACTTCTCTATGCCTCAGTTCCCTCATCTGTAAAATGGGGGTTAAGACTGTGAGCCCCAAATGGGACAACCAGATCACCTTATAAACTCCCCAGCGTTTAGAACATTGCTTTGCACATAGTAAGTTCTTAATAAATGCCATCATTATTATTATTATATGGCATAGAAGGGTAGTTTGGCCCTTCAAGTACAACTACTGTTGAAGGGGTATTAATTAGCATAGCTAGTTCTTTGGAGTTGCCGCTTAAAAAAAAAAATTGAATTCCACTAGAAATTGTCCAAATGGTACACCTGACCCTTTGACTTACTACAGAGAAGCAGCATGGCCTAGTGGAAAGAGCACAGGCCTGAGAGAAAGAGGTTGTGGGTTCTAATCCCGGCTCTGCCGCATGTCTGCTGTGTGACTTTGGGTATATCACTTAACTTCTCTGTGCCTCAGTTACCTCATCCATAAAATGGAGATTAAGACTGATTCCTGTGAGGGACAAGGACGGTGTCCAATCTGATTACCTTCTCCGCCGCTTGTCAGCTGTGTGACTTTGCATAAGTCACAACTTCTCTGGGCCTCAGTTATCTCATCTGTAAAATGGGGATGAAGACTGTGAGCCCCACGAGGGACAACCTGATTACCCTGTACCTACCCCAACACTTAGAACAGTGCTTGGCACATAGTAAGCGCTTAACAAATACCAACATTATTATTATTATTATTATTATTGTTACTTTGTATCTACCCCAGCACTTAGAACAGTGCTTGGTATGCAGTAAATGCTTAACAAATACCACAATTATTAATTTTTATTATTACTGAAAATAAGGCTGACCATGGCAGCAATAAAGCTGAATGCATTACGTGCTGAGGATGGACTGGGCTCTGGAAAACATCTGCAGCTAATTCCTCCCAACAAGTTTTTCCTGCCAGTCCATCCCTAGCTGGCAAACAGGCCGGAACACCTGTGTACCACGTATCCCCAGCTGTAAATAGGCTGGTACCTATTCATCTGCACAGCATGCTGCCTGCCAGTTGTTTGACTTAAGGCACACTGGGAGTTGGATCCAGTTGCGAAAGAAGGAATGTGGTCATGGCACTGTAGAGGAGGGGTTTTCTTCTGCTGCTCTATCCTTTCCTCTCTTCCTTGTCTCACGGCTGACGGCTTCTCAATTTGCGTTATGAGAGTGGTGCAGAATAGTGATGAAACCATTCTGGGTTTGGCCTGAAGAGAATCATTCCTGCTAGTTTAGGCCTGCCCTGAATACTGGGACAACCTCGCTTGGTTTATTAATTTCAAAATCTGACCTTTATGAGCCACAATATGCACCAAAATAGAATGGTTCCTCTCTCACATGAGATGAAATTTGAACTGACCTCATAGCTTCTCCTTCAAAAACTTTCAGTAAAAGGAAAATATCACAGATGTCCATAAACACGCATTTTTTCAACTTATGTGATCCAAACGTTAGGGTGCATATTCTAGCTACAACAAACCCAAACTATTTTTTTTTTTTTAAGGTGAATTTTTCCCTCCCTAAAACCTGCTCTTCCAGCTTCCTTCCTGCCTCACATTCTCCTTCATTCAATCAATGGTATTTCATGAGCAGGAACAGACTGCAGGGCACTGTACTAATATCACTTGGAAAACACTGTAGGATTACTAGACAAGTTCTCTGCCTTCAGAAGACAAAGCCATTTGCCAGAGGGAGAGACACACTAAGCAAAAGAGTTTAAGGTTTACGTACATACGTGCTATGGGGGAGAAGGCACGGGGTGAGTACCTCAGTGCGTAATGGATGTGGACTCAACTGCACTAACAGAAGTGTTGAGGTGGAAGTAGGATGGGGAGTTGAGAGATTAGTAAGGGAAGACCCCCACCGGAGGAAATTTGAATTTAGAAGGAACTTTGAAGATGGGGATAACAGTGGTCTCCCAGATATTACCAGAGGAGGAGTTCCAAGCAGGAGCACGAGGTCAATGGTGCGAGTCAAGAGCAGAACAATGAGGTAGAATAGTGATAATAATAATGATGGCATTTATTAAGTGCTTACTATGCGTAAAGCACTGTTTTAAGTGCTGGATAATAATAATTATGGTATTTAAGTGCTTACTATGTGCAAAGCACTGTTCTAAGTGCTGGGGTGGTTACAAGGTGATTAGGTTGTCCCACAGGGGGCTCGCAGCTTTAGTCCCCATTTTACAGTAGAGGCAACTGAGGCACAGAGAAGTTAAGTGACTTGCCCACAGTCACCCAGCTGACAGTTGGCAGAGCCGGGATTTGAACCCATTACCTCTGACTCCAAAGCCCGTGCTCTTTCCACTGAGCCACGCTGCTTCTACAAGAAATTGAGGTTGGTTCTGAAGAGCCTATTGCTTCATCTGAACATCAGAATGGGATTAATGGAATGAGATGCCTGCTTCTTCCTCTCTGAACCCAGAGAAACGTAGCTTCTCAGGGAGGGAAGAGGAGCCTATTCAGGAAGGCAGAGAAGCTGAAATCTCTTGTGGGTCAACTCCATCTCACATTAAAACACTCCATTCCAAACAAGACCTTTACCAAGCAACACTCAAACTAACAGTTTATTTAAAACAAAGCTTGATGCTTATTGGAAGTGGAGATATCTGAAGCACACACAAGTAAAACTAATTTAACCTTTGAAAAGTTATCTCCGGAGGGAAGAGGAGAAATCCCTTTATAAGATTTTTAAGCACTGCAATTATTGACGAGGACTATATTACTTCAGTTTTCTCTGATCAGAAAAAAAAAAGAAAGAAAACCCACAGGAGACAGCAGCAGCTGTCAGGCTGTTTTCCAACTGCAATGAGGTAGTTTACAATGGGCTTGTGCCAGTCTCTTAAGACCCAGTTAAGAAGCCTTTTTAAAATGCCTTAAAAAGCCAACTCATACATTAATCAAGTTGAGCCCTCATCCATACTTACTGCAATACATCAATTACTGTGTCTTTTTTAAAAAAATAAATTCCAGTTGACAGCAGACACCTTATTAAGGCCCACTAAAAAGATACATTAAGTAAAAGGCTATTAATATTGCTTTTTTTTCCTGCTATTGTCTTGCCGCACTGGTCTGCAAACAAATTCAGGCTGCATTACAATTAATGCCAGTGGAACTCCTAATGACTTCCAGCTTGCTAATTTTTTACGCTAATAATAAAAAAAGGCATTGCTATGCAAGAACGGCCCCCTTCTATCATGCTCACATGGTACACTAGAGAGCTCCTGCCATTGTTCACATGAAAGACAATTAAACCCCGGAACATCAAACCCAAAAATGACAATCTGCTAACCAGCACTGGATATTGCTGGACGCTCTTCTCTATTTTCTGAACTGATAGAAAACAATTCTCCATAGACATTTTCCTCTACCATATCCAGGCTTTAGGAGAAGGATGGGGTCGGGGGGAGGGAGGCGGAGGGGAGGGGGAGTTTTAAAAATACTCTTTACTGATTTATGCGTCTTGGTTTGGAATTTATTAACTGTCTAGGACCAATTTCACTTCAGCCCTTCTCTAGCCTCTGGGTTTAAATCCAAACAAATAAAAAGAAATGCACAGTAATATTGAATATTGCACATATAGTTTCATATTTAAAAATAAACATAAAAAGAGTGAATTTTTCTTTAAACCCACAATATAAAAAGTCTGAAGGAGGGGGAAAAAATTCTAGTCTTGCAACAAGTTTATTGTCCAGAAACCTCTGGAGATCAGAGGCTCACAGGCTTTGTTGAAAAATCAAGTGCATTCAAGATGCTAATTTACAATTGGAAATCCCGTATTACTTTTTCACAGCATGAGTACTCATTCAAGAAGTCACCGTGCTCAGCTGCTGTCCCCAAAACCCAACTTTGCTATTTCACAGTCATGGGTGCGGTATATTTGGTCAGTTTAAACACAAACAGGAACTGCCCTGAAAACTCTTATCTAGAATCTTCAAGCACTTGGAGTCTCTTAATATCAAGTAGTGATGGGAGTTGGATAGTCACACAAAGGGCTCTATTCTTCCCAGTAACTGTCTCCACCATGGTGTAGAAAGGTGTTCCCTTATTTTGAAGCCACTAAGGGGCCATTTGGAACAACGTTTCTTCAGAACACCACGGCCCAACAGTTGCCAAGAAAGGTGGATGCACCTCTTAGGCAATCAATACATCAGTTACCAGGGAGAGACTTAATCCTAATTTAAAAATATAAAATACCCACAGGTTCCAAGGAATCAGAAAAAAAAATCCCACTCCATTCTATATATCTATGAGCTCTTTGTGGGCAGGGAATGTGTCTACCAACTCTGCTGTACTGTACTCTCCCAAGTGCTTAGTACGGTGTTCTGCACACAGTAAGTGCTCAATAAATATCACTGATTGACGCCTTCTTTCAGGCTTCTAATTCCTCCATTAGAAGTACACTGTTCAATAATGTACAGATATAATCAACGAGATTACCACTGATGAGGTCCTGGAAGGCAAGTCGGTTAGCTCACAGGCATCCAACCAATGCTTATGGCTACACAGCTCCGCTGGGAAAGGCATGTAAGAAGCATGAATGACATCAGGAGAACTAATAGCTGATATACAGGGAACTGAAAGCAGGGGCAGATATTCGACCCAGGAGGGAAGAAAAATAATATCAAAACAGAGTGAGGCCTGGGTTTCAGCAGTGCAACCTAGCTGAATAAAGACTGTGTAAAGCTCTGGAATGCCAAGAGACAGATTCTATGCTTAAGGGCAAACCACATGGCAGAATGTATTGCTCATACCTGTCTTCTTAGAGACACTTGCAAACATGATGAGGATTTCAGCTGCATCATCTTTGAAAATGGAGGACAGATATAGATAATGTAATGCCAAGATGAGTGCTTCCATGAGAAACTGTTTTTCCCCCATTTAATCCTTTGAATTAGGTTATCCATATTCATTCATTCATTCAATCATATTTATTGAGCGCTTACTGTGTGCAGAGCACTGTACTAAGCGCTTGGGAAGTACAAGTTGGCAACACGTAGAGACGGTCCCTACCCAACAACGGGCTCACAGTCTAGAAGGGGGAGACAGACAATAAAACAAAACATGTGGACAGGTGTCAAGTCATCAGAACAAATAGAAATAAAGCTAGATGCACCACATTAACATAAATATAAATCCATAAATATAAATATTAGCATCCCCATTTTATGGTGGGTTTTAGAGCTCTTCATCTTCCTTGAGTTTTTCCAGAGGTAAGCATCCTCTTATTTGAACCAATTATGGACTGTGATGCAAGTTCCCTTTCTGCTAACCACAGTTTCATAATGACACAATGTTCCATATATCATTTTGACTTCCCCAGCAGTTGGAGTAACTCTGGTTTTTGAGACTGAACATCAGCTCATACCTGCCAACGATGAGGATCTGTCAGTCTGAATTTGGAGTCTGAATTTTTCTCTCCTACCCATTTTGTTTCTCTCTTGTCCATGTGTTATATCTTGTTTCATCATTCTGATGTGTCTGTCTCCAGCCCCTCCTCCCCACTTAAGACTGTGAGTACCCAAGGGACATGGACCACATACCCTCTTGCATACTCTTTCCCAACACTTAGAACAGTGTTCTGTATACGATAAGAGCTTACTGCTGCCGTTACTGCTACACCTCACTCTCATCATCCCAGGGCTCCAATCATGTTGGGCTTCATGCTGTTAAGATCCAGTAGCAATGTTCTGCATTCTTCTCTTGATTTAGTTACTCTTAATCATAGCGGCTAAGTGAAAAATGAGTGAGCAATCTGTGAAGGCACAGGACGCAATTTCCTTGAAAGAGAATTGGCCAGCATGTGAGAATGTGGTTCCTATGGTGAGGCAGCAAGAACCATGAATAAAAATAAGGCTGTCCCGTGTGTCTGAAACTGCGGATTCCCTAGAATCACTGGTTCCAGTGCCGGAAGGAAGCTGGAATTGGCCAGAACTCATCTCCGGAAGAAAAGAAGAGTCCAGGAAAGGCCATACTTGGGTGGTGGAGTTCCTGCTCTTAGGGGACTGGCCCGCAGCCCAAACTCTTCCATTTTTGGTGGGCCCGAGGCCCTGTGCTACGTGGCCAGTGTCATCTTCAGTGACTGTCTACCCACACACCAGTCAGAGTAAGTTGAAAGACCAAGAAGACTAAGTAAAGTCAAGTCCAGGTCCTGGCTGAGCTGCCCTTGCCCATCATCCACACACCACTCTCTCACCAGTGCCACCTGCTCACTACAGCCAACATCAACATCCTTATATAACAACAGAAATTGTGGTATTTGTTAAACGTCTTCTAGGTGCCAAGCACTGTAGTACAAGCAAGATAATCAGGTCAGTCAGACAGTTCACTTACACTGTCTTAGACTGTAAGCTCCTTGTGGACAGGGAATGTGCCTACCAATAAGCAGCAGCATGGCCTAGTGAAAAGAACACGGGTCTGGGAGTTAGAAGGACCTGAGTTCTAATCCCAGCTCCACCACTTGTCTGCTGTGTAACCTTGGACAAGTTACTTAACTTCTCTGTGCCTCAGTTGCTTCATTTGTAACATGGGGATTAAGGCTGTGAGCCCAATGTGGGACAAGGGTTGTGTCCAAACTGATTAGTTTCTAACTCCCCAGGGCTTATTACTGTTCCTGACACAGACTAAGCACTTAAATACCATAAAAAAACCTGACCACAACCAAAAAACCTCAACTCTGTTGTATTGTACTCTCTCAAGCACTTAGTAAAGCACTCTGCAGACAGCAAACTCAATAAATACCACTGACTGATTAATAAGGAGAGATAACTGGCATTTAGTCTCCTTTTTACAGATGACGAAACAAACACAGAGAAGTTGAGTGACTTACCCAAAGTCACACAGGAAAAAAGTGGCATAGATGGGATTAGAACCCAGGTCCCCTGACTCCCGGGCCCATAATCTTTCCATTAGTCCATGCTGCTCCCTCTTCCTCTACCTCTTCCCTTCCCACCCCACTTGCCATGGTTTTTGCTGCCACTAGCATTCCAGTTCAATTTTTTTAAAATTTCAAAACTTGTTTACCAACATTTGGTTTTTCCTATTACAAGAATTTTCAAGAACCTAATCCCTGCAGATGGAGAAAATTGTATTTATCGACACGTTTTAAAGACAATTACTCCATGACACATTTCACACCCAGTTTAGACTCCAAATTAAGGAAAATCCACAATGCTTTAGCACTATGCCCCCCCCCAAAAGTCCAAATGTCAGAATATCATGGATATATTTTGATTGATTTGTGCCCAGCACTTTCCCAATTTAAGATTATGATTGTCTTGTTGAAATTTACACTCGAAGTAAAAAACTTGGTAAAACTGACCTCAGGATAATTAACAGAAATGTCATGAAGTAGATTCATTTGTGGATAGAATATACACTGAGCAATATTTGGAATAATTCCAAACTTTTCCAGACACTTCCAGGCTATGTTTTCTCACTTTCAACGTATTACTTTTCTGTTTCAGGACTCCTATGGTGAACAAAAACTGACATATACATAGATGCAAAAAAGTAAAGCAAGGCATCAACAATAAAAACAAGACTGGTTTTGCAGGATCTTGGGGCAATCAAGCCATAGATATAGTGAGCCTAAGTAGCAGTAACCAGCAATCCTATTTATTGAGAGCTTACTGTGTGCAGAACATTGTAAAAGCACTTGTTTGTTCCCTGCCTCCAAAGAGTTTACAGTGTAAAGGGGGAGACAAGTAGGACAGTAATCGTGTGAAGTGTTTACTGTGTACAAAGGACCAAACTAAGTGCTGGGAAACCAAGTGAAATTTTAGTGTCAGTATGAGATATCAAAACTGTTAAAAAAAAAATGGGGGGGGGGGGATTTTGACTTCAATTTATGGTATCATGAAATCTGCCCTAGTGTTTCAGAGGGTCAGATATCTCAGAGATTTGTAACGCTAATGGTCAACACCTAACCACAAGTTTGAGCTCATTGAAAAACATTTCCACCATCCCTTCACAGAGTTGCAAGAATCAAGTAGCCTTAAGCCAACAGGAACTGAGGTAGAAAGAGTATTCTCCCTGGATTTTTTTAAAAAAAGGGATTTCCAAAGGGAGAAAATACCCTTCCCCTAAATTCCTCCAACGTACCTTAGTTCTCCTTCAAAAACTTGAAAAAAAATGGAGCTAACAACCCAGATAACATGGCAAGGAAACTTTCTGATAATGTTTCCAAAGGGACAGAAGACCAAATTAGAATAAGGAGGACACAATAAGGGAAACAGGGCCTGGGTAGGAAGAGCCATGAATAAAGTTTTCCAGTCTGACATGATTTTGCAGTACCTCAGGACTTCCGTGAGAGGGGAAGGACAAAGCAGCAGTTTGCACAGCTTTTATCATTTTGTTTGAGACTCATATGTTATTTTAAATGAACACTGCTAAGGTAGTTAAGCTTTAAAAGTCAACCATCCTTGACAACTGTCCATTTTTTGTTAAGGTTTTTTTTTTTTTACTTTAAAGATTTCAGAAGCACATTTACATAGCTCTGCAGAGTGGGGAGCCTCCGTGTTCACTGTACCTTTTTCATCTGTGGCTCTTTATTCATCGTTTCTTTGAAAATTGGTATTAAAATCAATTAGGAAAAATACAATACAAAAATGGACTATGGTTCCTAAATCAGCTTGAGCATTTAAAAAATGACAACAATTTGCAGTACACTGGTACTAAGGTCAATGAGGATTTCTCCACTCCCACTGCCAAAGTCTCCTTGTTCATCCTTCTGAAACTCATCTCCCCCAGCTCCATACCTCTTCCCAGATATATTGCCACTCCCTCCAAAGATTTCCCTGCCCCTCTCTTCCTTGGGGGAAGCAATTAGAGCTGCTGATGGTCAGAACTCTGATGCTTGGAGGGGGTTCTGATAATATAGCAAGGATGCTGATTGTTCATATAGTAAATGATTGGCAACTTAATACAATTCAAGACTATTTAAAGTACAACCACAGGGTTGAGCCATTGAAACTGGACCTTTAAAGTGTGCAACCTTGCAGAATCAAAATGATCTCCTAAGTCATCAATTTTGGAATCAGATGTTTTAAAATTTTATATTTCAAAGTTCTCTCAATCAATGGCATATATTCAGCAATTATTGTGGGCAGAGTACTGTACTTTAGTGCTTGGGAGGATACTGTCCACTGCTGAGAATTTGGGTGGCATAAAGGATTGGGGAGGCCAAGTGAAGGTTTAATTTAGGACACATTAAGCTAGACTTGCCAGCAAAACATCCAGGTAGACATGTCCTGATATGTGTGCTTGACGGGAAGGCTCAAGGTTAGCAAGGTAGAATAGGGAGTCACCAGCAGTGAGGTAGTACTTGAAGCAGTCATGTGCTAACAGAGCATTCCAATGCTTTTCAAAAGGTCAAAGGGCTTACTGCCCCTCCCAGATGATCTAATACCCTTGTAACACTGGCACCTATGATTAACATTTCCATTTCATTACACCAATAAGATTTTTCAAAAAAGTAAAAAGTAATGTCTCTGAAGTTTCACCTCTGATTTCGAGGGTTTTTTTTTTCCTGAATTATACTTTAGAGATTCTGCTACTTTGCCTTTCAGCTTCCAAGTTATTAATTGGGAAGAAATAATGGTTTCTAGAATTTAAAAAAGGATTTCTGCATATACCTATACTGCCTTGATCAATAGACACATCTTTAACAGCGCAACTAAACTAGAATAAATAAGCAGTTCAAATGGAAAAGAATGTTAATCAGGATTCCACACATTAGAATAGTACCTCCACAAGAAAATAATACAGAGGGAAAGGACTACAAAGATCTCTTTGTATATGATCATGTATTATTCTCATATAACCTATGTATACCCAAATATAAATGCATTTTATAGGAAATGTTTAGAAAAATGTTTAATAGGGCTCCTAGTGGCTAACCATTTATTCATGTTTTTCTCTTTTAAATTCATTAAATTAATCCAATCAATGGCATTTGAGCACTTACTGCAAGGCATCAGGCAAGGCAGGGGGAAGGCCTGAGAGGATACAATAGTTCCTTGCCTTAAAACAAATTCCCTGCAATAGTTGAGGAATATTCTCCTATAGAACTTCAAAGTTCTTATTTTTATCAACTTGAGTTCTTCTGAGGAAAAGATATGAGAAATTTAAATTGAATATGTTAAAAAACAAAATGGCAACTAAAATGCATACAGAATACTACTCATGTGAATTATGGAGTGAGGAAAGATAATGGCATTGGTAAAGGATGATTAGATGATTTAAGACTTCCTTTCTGTGGGAGGAGGAGGAGGAGGATAGGATGGGGAGGAGGTGGTGGTGGTCTGCTTTCCTTCTAGAATTACTTATGCCTCAGGCAAATGCCAGCCAAAGATTCTTATACACCTACTGTCAGAGCTGCCAACTTCTCAACCAGGGAAAAAAGGAGGCAAGGATTTTAAGGGAGATGGGAAGGGACAAGTTTCAAAGACCTAAAATAGGATAGGAAGTCACTGTTTTGGGTCTTTTCATCCCAGATGGTAATTTTCAAGACGCACCAAAGACACCTAGGATGAGCAAGCTTGGAAGTCCAGTTTAAAGTGGTGGGGTCCATCGCCCCCAAAGAGTGGGCACGTAACTAAGCCCAAAGGGAGGAAAGGAATAAGAAAAAGATCACAGTGAAGGCCTCATGGTAGACTCTAGCTCAAAGGAGGTATTTATTTTTAAACAATCATTCTGGCACTAGCACAAATAGTTTCCTTCTAAAGGCAAATGGGCAAGAGTGGAAACCGCTGACAATCCAGGCCCCTTATGTTTTCTTTAATAAACCTGCCCTTGCCATCTGTCTCTGTCTCTAAATAACTTGGAGTTCAAGAGTTTATAGAGGTTTGCTCTAGGGTTCAAGATTTTGGCAATAGATCTGCAGTCCTCCAAAATATGAACAGTGAACTCAGAAACTTTGTGACACAAAAACATACTTCCTGCCCAGGCAAAGCAATTCACCCTTCTCTGAAACTGTCATTCGTAGTCTTTCTATTACTCACGTTATTATCCCCAGAAGATCGTTCATGGAAAGTCATGTCCCCTGCTAGGTTGTCCCAGTTTCATAAACTGCAAATATGGGCAGTTTATAGGAACTTTCTTTTTTAAGTACGGTTTAAAGAAATGTAGCAGCTGCTGCTACACAGACATTAACGCAGACACAGCGAAGTAAAAACAGTATGTCTATTTCGCTGCTTCTTTTTTTCTCCCCGCCCCCTGGAGTAACAACAACAAAGAAGAATTAATAGGAACAGTGCTATGGTCTTTTTTCAACACCAACAGGTGACCACCATGTTCATTTCATCAATTCTATGGGGGTTCCTTTCAGCAATGAAAGATGTGTTTGGCATTGTGCTATCAACTAATTGTTTGAAGCAAGCATATTAGGTCACAGATACACTAGCACTTAGGTTAGTATAATGTTTTTGTTATGCTACTGAAATCAGTTAAACTTCTTAATCTCTTGTATTGCTTCAAAGGACAGCAGGCAGAAAAATTGTTAATCTTGTGGATCAAGAACACATGAATGATCATAATGAGCCACAGAATTAATAAATTTCTAATTATATGGCCAGTTAGGTGCTGAATTTAACTACAACACAAGCACTGCATTAACTTCACCCCTCTGAGCACTTAATCCCATATATTTATTTTTAAGAGAGGAAAAAATATTCCTTGCGGGCAGGGATCATGTCTAGCATACTCTCCCAAGTACTTAGTACAGTGCTCTGCAGACAACAAGTGCTCAATGAATACTGCTGATGGATTAATATGAAGAAACAAATTGGCAGTGAGGCAATATCTAAGCTCCATGACATGCTTCAATTGAACCCACAATTGTATATTTACCAAATTGAGTGTAAAATTAAAAAAAAGAGATATGCAGACACAAATTTACTAAACACTAACTACAAAGATCAGGTTGCTCCTCAGAGTACTAACTCTTTGAGGGCAGGGGGAAGGGCTTTAACCTCATTTGTATGTTTCCCTTGGGAGCCAGATGTGCAAAAAAATATGTTATAGAAAAGGGTGGAGGAAAAGTTATGGATAAATTCTAGCAAACATTTCAAGGGGAAAACAGATTTATTGCATCAATCTAACAAGAGATGTGCTTTGAGACATCTGGTGAATGGCTGATATGGCACCATACATTAGCATCTGTTGTCATGTTTTCAAAGTACTTCAAATGCCATAATCATCATTTTTCTGAATGCATGGAACTGGTTATCCACTGGTTTTAAAGACTTCTGGAAAGCTATGCAGTCACCCGATGCTGTGTAAATGGCCAGCCAACTAGAGGGCAAGAAACTATTCGAGACTACTCTTTCAAGCTTTCGATCCTACTAAATGTTGACAATACCTTTCATGCATTATTTCATGTTCCATAAAAAAGGAACGCAGAAAGCATAGGATTACAGTCAAACCAATGAAGCAAAATAAAATCGGTGTTTATGAAATTATCAACAAATGCAGATGAGCTTAATAAGGATATTCACCCAGTCTCTCCCCTGCCACAACTTCCATAATTAGGATTCTCTATATTCATTTTTATGGGGCCAGTCAGACAGGATTCAAGGAGGTGAAATTTATAAATTATGGTGCAACAAAATCAAAGGCTAATTATAAATTCTTAAACTGCTTTACAAAATAACAATTAAAAGAAGAGCACTATCTCTGGAGAATCTATATTTAGTTAGGTCAACATTTATCACTATTTAACTTTATACTGAGTGCTAAGTGCTTTACAGACTTAAAAGTATAGTCAATCTCACTGATCAGAGTTGATTCCTAAAATGCACCACTCAACTTGATTGCCCATGACACACAGGCTTAAAATAAAAACCTTGGTTTGCCAGGCTACAAGAAGAAGAGCCAGCTCTGAATTGAGAGAGACATTTAGCTGGCTAGTATCAGTTGCTCTGAACAATCAACCAGGAGGAGCACAGAAAGGGGAAGTTTAATGCCCATCAAAGCTGGATTATTTCCATTAGGCATGTCGTCTTGCTTACAACATGAGGTCACAAGAAAAGGTTTCATTGAACAAGTAGGCAGAACAACTAATTAGAAGATTTTCTCCACCTAATATACTCCACTAATGGTTCACCATGAAGAAGATTCAGTGGAATGTGTCTGTCAAAATAGTGGAGTTGCAGATAGTTACAGTGACAAATATCATTTTAAATGAGGATCGATGTCCAACACTACCATGGAATAGTAATTTCTTAATTCTTATTCAAATCCAGCAGGAACGATAATATAACTTGATCTGAATTGGCCATGTGATCCTGATGGCATCCTGTTAATGGGCTGTTCCTTTAATTTATGTAATTTTTAAAAATGATATCGTTATACTTTAAATTCCCCCTACAGTCCTTCAGACTGGAAGCTCACGTTTAAAAGTTTCAGTACTTTTATAGTCAGCGTTACTCAACTTACTAGATTGTTGACTGATCTTTCCTGAAGTTTTCATTTTGCCTTCCTTTCTTAGCTCTGAAGCAAAGCAGTGAGTTAGCTAATGCATCCGAAGATGTACGAAGGGACACTGAACTTGTAAGCCCGGCTTGAGACTGAGATTTCTAAATTTGTGCAAGAGCCTAAATGCCTTAAAACAGATACTTGCAGAGAGAGTTACAAATCCAATTAAATTTCCTGCCTACAAGCAAAAGAAATGATGCAGCATAAAGGCAAACAAAATTCTAAACATTTGGTGGGCAAGGAAAATCAAGGAAGAGTAATTACACACACCCTCCCACTTCAACCTCCTTTCTGAATGACCAAGCCAGCAGAGGACACTCTCCCCAGAGAAATTACTCCATCAGTTGGCTGGGGGTGAACACCAGATGAAAACTATTGATAAAGCTGTGCTACACATTTAGCGGCAACACTCATTTGGCTATGTGTCAAGGTCCACATTGGGGAAAAAACAATAAGACTAGACCTCATTAAGAAAATGTACAAATGTGCAAGAACTGCTTTCTATTTTTGGCTTTGTTCTCAGGGTAGTCAGGGTTACAGCAGCTTTATTGTGGCTTCTGGAGAATTTCCTTATAAAACGAAGACAGCAGCATGAGCTAAGCCATTTGGTGGGAGCCACACAGTACAGCAGTCCATTAAGTAAAATTGCTGGCATCCAAATGGTTTTGGCTACACTTCCTCAGATTTCAACCTGCCAAATATCTTTTTCTTAAGTGGGGGTGGGGGGTAAAATGAATGAAAATGCCTTTCAGTCATTTAATGAATGAAACTATCCTCCATTCATTAACTGAAAGTATCTTTCATTCATTTAACCTCTAGTACAGTGCTCAGCACATTATAGGTAGGTGTTTAATAAATACTCATAGTAATAATGATGATGCCCCATTATCTGCTCAGCTATCCCCTTTAAACGTCATTGGATATTTTCGTGAATTTTTATGTCAGAACTCTCTGAACCAGAAAATGTTTCATTGTCCCAAGTGGAAGGCAAAAAAGCCGAAGTAAGTCGACCTTCAATTAAGACCACTTTCTGCTGCGAAATGCAGAATCCCCACCCCTAAATTCTCCTATAATGTCTGGGTTATGCTCTGGACAAAACTGCAATAAGGAAAACTCATGCTATTGAATGCCTGCTTGACAGACACCATACATTTGCACACAATTGTTTCTTCCAACATAGCAGGCTTTTCCCATCCCCCATTTCTCTAACTCTGGCAAGTCAAGCTAATTGCAATTAGGCACACTGATTGGATGGCAGTGCTATCTTAGTGTCTGCATTAAAACACAAAAGGCAGGCTGTATGTCAGATACTCCTGGGATATGACTGCTAGACTTCATGGTGAAGGCTGTGCCAGTAGTGAAGGAATGCTCTGTTTCTAACGAAGTAGCTATTTTTGTTATTACAGCTCAATACACACGAGTACTTAATCTTCTAAGCATTTCACTGTCTTCAATAAGATGAAGAAAAATAAACCAAAGATGAACAATTTATGTTACAAGAGAAATAGGAGTTGCAGTACTTCGGCCTGTGAACAAGAGACAAAATTATTTGCTTAATGTTTGGAGTAGCAAAGCAGCGCCAAGGAATATAATGTCAAGTGGCATGATAAGCACACTGGGAAGTGGTGAGCAATAAGCAGAGGAAATAAGAGAAGACAAATTGCAGGAATTAAAACATGTGCTTTTTAAAGCAATGAACTGAATCTTCCAAATTGCCCAAAGCAAGTGGGTCTCTTGTACAAGCCAGGTAGACCTCTAGACTGTAAACTCCTTGTGGGAAGGGGAGAGGTCCACCTTCCCTGTAGTACTAAACTTTCCAGAGCGCTTTGGAGAGTGTTCTGCACACAGTAAGCACTCAATAAATATCACTGATTGATAGATGTACCATCTCAACTAATTTCAAGCCACGCAAAGTCATTCACTGGCGGTGATTTTATTAAAGCAGTGCATCATAAATGTTACTGAGATTAAAAGCCTCTGTTTTTTTTAAGTTATTTAATCAGAACTAGAATGGCCAAAATACAGAAACAATCAATTCAGTTTGAACGCTTCTCAATTGCCAGCAATGAATCTATGATCAATGAGAGTGCTGCACAGCTTGTGGTGTTTATTTGGGTTCGCAGTACGAATTTGCAAGTTGGGAACAACAAGAAGCTTAGGGATGGATTATGGTGCTACTGGTTTGCTGAACACCCACTCACCTGCTCTCCCCTCCCAGTCATATTCTCACTTCAGAAAAACTCCTGACCTAATATGTAAATAAACACTGTGGTACAAAATCTGACCAAACTGTAAGATTCTGTGCTTAAACGTCTTAGAAAGAGACCATGTGCTTCAGTTCATTCATTCAATCATATTTATTGAGCGCTTACTGTGTGCAGAGCACTGTACTAAGCACTTGGGAAGTACAAATCGGCAACATATAGAGACGGTCCCTACCCAACAGCGTGCTCATAGTCTAGAAGGGGAAGAAAGACAACAAAACAAAACAAGTAGACAGAAACAAAACAAGTAGTTTACACAAGAACTATCAACTTCATTCATCCATCTGAATTCAAAGTTAAATCCCCACTAGTTTGCCATCCCATGATGACACGGCCATCATGTCACATCATATTAAAAGAATCTTCTCGCAGGTAGAGAAAACTATACCACTCAGACATGAATGAACAAGAGCTTGGCATTATGAAGAGTTAACATGGGGCAATATTTGCCATTTGCAGTTGATTTGACTAGGCATTTATTCATATGACAAATCCAAAATTGTACGGAAGAAAACGGATTGTAATTTCCATGTAACAGGATATGAAATGTTCCCAACCCAAAATTCTGACCTGGGCAAGTCACCTGAAAAATGAAAATCTCCATGAGGAGCAGCATGGCCTAGTGGATAGAGCATGGTCCTGGGAGTCGGAAGGAACTGGGTTCTAATCCCTGTTCCGTCACTTGTTTGCTACGTGACCTAGAGCAAGTCACTTCACTTCACTGTGTCTCAAGTAACTCATCTGTCAAATGGGCATTAAGACTGAGAGGCCCATGTGGGACATGGATTGTGCCCAACCTGATTACCTCTACTGTAAACAAAACTAAACAGAAAGCAGGAATTGACATTTGGAAACTATGTGTTTCAAATAATTATTAAAAATTGAATTTCCCAAACAATTTCAATTAATGACATAACTTCTCATTGTTTGCATTTCAGAATTCATTCAAAACTAAGGATGCCACTGAGAATGTTCAATTCAAATGAACTATCTGCAATGTGATTTACTTTGGAAAGCAAAGTCACGAATTTAGCATGCCAACATTTTATACTACTTGTTGCACCATTTTCTGGAAATGCACAAATGTTTCATGAACACAACTATGTCTGCCAGTATAAACATCCATGACAACTTATTTTCAATCACGAAAACTAATAAATATGTCATTAAGGCTAACTATCCTCTTTTACGAAAGCTGTTGCTGCACAAAATTTTGAACCAAAAAGAGAACTTGTGCTCAATAACTACCATGGATTGATTAATAAGATCAAGGAGGGAGGGAAAATATCCTAGCACTAAGGTTGACTTCAGGACGTATGTGAGTGAGGCAATTGCTTCTGGGTACATCGTGGGGTAGCAGTGTGGCTGGGGTTTAAAGGGCTGAGTCGGGGCTCACTGGGAGGGACGTAATGGCTCTGAAGGAAAGGGGTGGTGGAGGGAAGCCATGACTGGGGCTCCTCTGGAGAAACCTTTTAGAAGGGGGCGTTCAAAAGGGCTTCCTTAGGAAGCTACTACTTAAGTTGCCTACATATGCTGCATAACAGAATGGTGTCACGTGGAACTCTAGGAGAGGAAGAAGCAGATTTTCCCTCACTCAGAGTGGGCCTCCACAGGGCACTGCTACAACAATCAACAACTGAAGCAGGAGGCCCCAGCTCGGCTCAGCTCATTGCTTACTTTATTTCTCTGATGATCCATCTGGCAATGACCAAAGAGATCGAGGCCAAGGTAGGTGAGGAAGAAAGAGTTTTTCCCATTAATAAATCTCCTCGAACATCTGCTTTCAATCTTCCTAGTAGCCCTGCTGCAATTGTATGTGGCACTTTAATATGACCAGCTGAAATGAACACAGTGAGCAAACATCAACAAGTTTATTATTGTCAAGCTTTCAGGTATCCCCAGTTAGGTGAACCATTGTCACCAGACAAAGAGTATTATTATTAGCTGTAGTTTTCATTCCACTTGCTGAAGAGTGGCATTCATATGGGTTCCCTTCAGTGCACATATAAAACCTCACGTCTAGCTTTGGATTCTGCAGAAATTTTCCTTATCTGGTTCCCAGTATCCAAGTTAACCCTCCCTTCTTCTTCACGCCTCCCGACCACCCAAAAGAATAATTCTTCAACAACCCAAACACCGGAATGAATGGAAATCCAGAAATAGAGCCCAGGAGATCAATAGATTCGACTGAGAAAGTGTTTGCATTCTCAGGGGTAGAGATCATTGTATTTTTAAGTGGATCAGAGATATGATCCCTGGCCACTGTGAATGGAATGGAAACTGAATGCCATCGGGGGAGATACAAGCACTAATATGGTGAGGTAATGGGGTAAAGAATAGAACAGTGGAAGGAATGAAACGCTAGCCTGATGTATCTTAAAATAAGTTCCACCTCGCCTTCTGATCCCTCTCGAAGAAAAGGAAGGGGACAAAGTTTTGGCATCTCAAACATTTGGAGCAGGGGAGAAGACGAGAACTTGTGCTTTCCTGGCCTATCAGCTGAAGTTACTCCGTGCGTACTTAGAGAGTCATCTCAGCATGTTTTCCGAGGAAAAGAACAAGCGAAAAATTGCTGACATCTTTCCAGCCTGTTTGAGGAGGGAGATCAAAATGCTGACTTCATACTGAGAGGGCTCCAGCCGAGGTGGCACGGACACACTCACTGACTGGACGGTTCCAAGAAGGTTGCTGAGGCACAGGTTTGAAGTCAGAATACCTGGGAAAGGGCCACCGTGGATGCTTTTTGCACAGGTTAGGCACACTGCCACAGCCTCCTCTGTGCAGTGCAATTCAGCATCCTGTCCATCAACTGCTCTGGGGCCTCCAGCCCACTGACAGCTCCTGACCTTGCCCAGGCCTCTAACCCAATGTAGACAAGGAGGACTGAAATTCATTACAATACAGCAACGAAGAGAACAGTGTAGATGCCTGTTTTTATAGTCCACTGAACCTAGGATTTATATATGCTCTTGGCTGAACATGGCTAGTCTCTTTAGAAGACTGCAAGCTCAATGTGAGCAGAGAATGTGTCTACCAAATCTGTTGTATTGTTCTCTCCCAACTGCTTAGTACAGTAAGCGCTCAAATATCACAATGTGAGCTTCATGCAGGATGGGGCTTGGATTGATATGTATTCTCAAACTGCTTTGACACATAGTAAGCTTTAGATGAATATGGTAATTATTGAGAAACCTCCGAGTCCCCAAGAGACTCAATGTTGGGTTCCTGGAAAATCAAAACGCCTGAAAAGAACATTACCACAGCCCAAACAGAATATCAAGCCATGTCTACAAGTTTCAATATAAAGGGCAAGTCAGTGTTTATACACGAGACAAGGCAGCCATCAAGACTTTGGGCATTTTTTAAATGGTATTTGTTAAGCACCTACTATGTGGCAGGCACTGTACGAAGCACATGGCTATTGCATAATAACAATAATAATGATGGCATTTATTAAGTGCTTACTATGTGCAAAGCACTGTTCTAAACACTGGGAAGGTTACAAGGTGATCAGGTTGTCCCACGGAGGCTCAAAGTCTTAATCCCCATTTTGCATGCCACCAAGGCAAAGTGGAGTAATAATAATAATTGTGGTATTCGTTAAGCGTTATGTGCCAGACCCTGCATTAAGTGCTGGGGTGATACAAGCAAATTGGGTTGGGCACCGTTCCTGTCCCACATGGGGCTCACAGTCTTAATCCCCATTTTACAGATGAAGTAACAGGCAAAGAGAAGTGAAGCAACTTGTCCAAGGTCCCATAGCAGACAGGTGGAGGAGCCAGAATTAGAAACCAGGTCCTTCTGACTCCCGGGTCTGTGCTCTATCCATTAGGCCTAACTGAAGTCACACAACAGACACCCCGGCTCTGCCAAATATCTACTGGGTGACTTCAGGCAAGTCAATCAATCAATCACATTTATTAAGCACTATATGCAGAGCATTATACTAAGCACTTGGAAGAGTACAATATAACAAACACAGTCCCTTCCCACAGTGAGTCACAACTTCTTGGAGCCTCAGTTACCTCATCTGTAAAATGGCAATTAAGACTGTGAGCACTATTTGGGACAATGGACTGTGTTCAACCGCATTACCTTATATCTACCCCAGAGCTTCGAACAGTATCTGGAACATAGTAAGTTTTTAAAGTATACCATAAAAAAGTATTTAATCTCCTTTTTAAAATGAAGAAACTGAAGCTCAGGGAAGTTAAGTGATTTACCCAAGGTCCCACAGCAGGCATTCTAATAATAATAATAATAATAATTGGCATTTGTTAAGCGCTTACTATGTGCAAAGCACTGTTCTAAGCTCTGGGGAGGTTACAGGGTGATCGGGTTGTCCCTCGGGGGGCTCACAGTCTTAATCCCCATTTTACAGATGAGGTACCTGAGGCCCAGAGAAGTTAAGTGACTTGCCCAAGATCACACAGCAGACATGTGGCGGAGCGGTATTCGAACCCATGACCTCTGACTCCAAAGCCCGTGCTCTTTCCACTGAGCCACGCTGCTTCTAGAGCACAGTACTAAGTGATTGGGAGAATACAGCACAGTTGGTAAACATGTTCCCTACCTATAATGAGTTTAGAGTCTAGAGAGGGAGACAAAATACAAATAAAGAAGTTACAGATATGTATGTAAGTGCTGACAGGCTGAGTTTATAATAATAATGATGGCATTTGTTAAGCGCTTACTATGTGCCGAGCACCGTTCTAAGCACTGGGGAAGGATACAAGGTGATCAAGTTGTCCCACGTGGGGCTCACAGTCTTAATCCCCATTTTACAGATGAGGTAACTGAGGCTCAGAGAAATTAAGTGACTTGCCCAAGGTCACACAGCAGACATGTGGCGGAGCCAGGATTTGAACCCATGACCTCTGACTCCAAAGCCCATGCTCTTTCCACTGAGCCATGCTGCTTCTCTAATCTAGAGGGAGAGACGAAGCAGTGTGGCCTAGTGATAAGAGCAGGTGCCTGGTAGCCAGAGGATGTGGGTCCTAATCCCAGCTCTGCCACTCGTCTGCTGTGTGACCTCATGCAAGTCACTTAACTCCTCTGTGCCTCAGTTACCTCATCTGTAAAATGGGGTTTAAGAGTGTGAGCTGCAGGTGGGACAGGGACTGTGTCCAACCTGATTACTCTGTAGCAACCCCACTGCTTAGAACAGCACTTGGCATATAGAAAGTGCTTAATACTACTGTTATGATTGTGATTATTAGTATTAACAATGTAAGTTACAGATATGTACATAAGTGCTGTGGCACTAAGTGTGGGGTGAATATCGAGCGTCTAAGAGACACAGATCTAAGTGGAGGATGACTGGCGGAGATGAGACAGTGTGAACAGCACTGCACAAATTGCTATCACTATAAATCAATTCTTCCCCAAAGGCTCCTTGGTCCTGAAGTTTCAGGACTTGGGCTCACCCGTCAATCATGAGTATTTATTGAGAATCCCTGAATGCAGACAGTACAGAAATAGCCTCCTTCCCCTCAACAGGCTGCTTTCCATGCAGATGGACTGATCGGGTGAGTCATTTAGTGAGGGGGTGTTGGGACAGTGCCTCTAAGAGGTAACTTTAATCTAAGAGGTTCTCACTCCGAAACAGCAAATGAACACTATAAATTAACAGATTTAAGAAAAGAAAGTGGATTCCAAAGGATGGAATTTCATGCTGGTATCCGAAGCAAGCAAGACTGCACATTTGATTTTGCCTGAAACACCACACAAAACCTTCTAGGAAAGAAGAAACTATAGAGCAGTGTCACTCTATTTTATTTGGGCAAAAACTAAGCATATGGATACCAAGACCAAAAATATGGATTCTGTGACAAAACATATGGGCAGCCATATGGAGGAAAAAAAAAAAGGCCTCCTGGCTAGAAACTTAGCTGTTTCATTTTTTATTCCTATATATGTGCCTCATTTTGTCGCTTCTGCTGAACAACTCAGTCTGCCGATGGATTATGTAATAAATTCACATGCAGACTTCACAACGTGCTCCAGTGTTATCATCTTTTTTAGATTTACCAATACAAGCCCACTTAATAAAAAAAAACTATTATTATGCTCTTAATCCCTTGAACCACTTAATAGCTCAAAAAGGTAATGGATTTTTGGTAAAAGGGAGAGGTTTATTACAATCAATCCTGATGCTGAATCTCTCTCGATACTCAACTAATGAAACTTTTTTGCCATCAAAAGGACATCTTTTCATTGAGAGAAAATAAGTACAGTACTGTATGTAATACATGTCTGCCTGGTAATATTAAATAGGTATTGTTCCTCTCCTTCAGAGACCAACCCACTCCATACTTTATAAAAGCCACTAACCATATTTTATTAGAGAGAAATCCACAACTGATGACACCTCTTTAGTTAGTGGCCCACAGAGATCAGTTAATCACATGGTTCCCTTCCTGTCCACTCAGTCTATCAATACTATTTATTAAACACCTGTGCGCAAAGATCCGAACGAAGCACTTGGGAAGGTGTAACAGAGTTAGCATATGCAACCCCAGTCTTTGACTAGTTTACAATCTAGCAGAGGAGTTCACCATCTCAAACACTACAGGTTGCTGTCTTTTTTTTTTTTTTTTAAACAGAGGCTGATGGAATGGGAAGAGATCAGGAGAGGACAAGAGACTAATTAGTGAAATTAAATTAACACATTAAACCACATCTTTAAATTATATATTATAAATTACTTATTTATTCGTATTAATTCTGCCTCCCCCCTCTAGACTATAAGCTAATTGTGGACAGGGAACATGTCTGTTAATTCTGTTGTACTGTACTCTCCCAAGAGCTTACTACAGTGTTCAGCACATATTAAGTGCTCAATACCCTTGACTGATTGATAAGCCAATTAGAAGACAAAGGGGAAGATGATTCCATCCAAATTTCAAACCTGCCAGAGTTCATCACTCCCCATCTTCAAAGTCCTTCTGAAAATCCACCTGGATTTTCGGGTAAGGAAGCTTACCTGAATTATTTTTTTTTCTTTTGCCAGGTTATATCTTCTCAACTATCAACTTTTGAACCACCTCAACAAGTTTGCCCTTTGTAAACTTTTGTCATTCTTTTGTACATACTTTACTATTGAGCATATCTTTCCATTTCTATATTTTATACCTGTCATCCCCATGAGCCTGTTGTTGGGTAGGGACTGTCTCTATATGTTGCCGACTTGTACTTTCCAAGCGCTTAGTACAGTGCTCTGCACACAGTAAGCGCTCAATATGACTGAATGAATTACATTATAAACTCCTTGAGGAGCAGTAACATATTAAGCATGAAGTGCTTGCAAAGTGCAGTACTAAGCATTGGAGTGGGTTTTGTTTCTACTAAATCAGTTGGAATCTTCCAAGTGCTCAGTACAATGCTCTACAAACAACAGGCATTCAATAAATACTCCCCAGTAATGATTAGACTAAAAAGTTTTTAAAGGAAACATGGAATCCTAATCATTTTACCCCGAGAAAGCTTCCTCTCACCACTCACAGAACCTCAGAAAGGTATGAGGATGGCTGGCTTTGTGACTGTTCCAGTAAAGAAATGAATTAAAATTTAAAAATTAGAAATAATTAGAAATTACTTTCTGAAAATGAAAAGTGATCTCCAATAAAACAAAATGATTCTGGAATTTAACCAAAGCTATGAGTCATGGTTTAATGCCAAATATGGGAAAGGCTTTTTAAAATTACAGGTTGCTTAAATTTTATGGAATAATTGACCTTTATACATAAGCAACTAATTCCATCAAAATTCATTGTGGGTTATTTTTTTTTCTTTCCAGAAGACTAACACGTCAATTTGAGAACTGTGCTCCTAGGCTGAAATCTAGATTCTGCAGGCACGGGGATTATCTGGAACAGTCATAACTCTGGAATGATGTTCCCTGATCTGATTCAACCTATTGCCAATGAATTTAATTTTGTAGATCCAGAGGGCATTGAGGGGATGTGAAAAGTGAACTGTGCACATGAAATGTTCTTTATTCTCCAAAGGCCTGTGGTTGAAAACCTCTGGGTCAGGTTATTTGTACTGTTAACTTCCTGAAGAGTCTGAATCAACCAGGCTGACAAGATGAGCCAAGGTTGCCAATTCACATGGCAGTTTGAGCTCATCAACTGTATTTGTGTAACCTCTCAGTCAAACTCTGTATACAGTAAGCTGTATTTATTACCCCTGGTTTGAGTTTAATGTAATTTTAAAGTTCGCTGTTTTTAAAGAAAAAAAATGCAATAGTTCAGCCCTGGCAGCTATGCTTTTTTTTTTTCTTTAATTCTTCCACCCAGGAAGAAAAAAATGCTAGGACTTACTTGCCAAACCAGTACATGTTCACATAGGGTGCGGTCAAGTGGTCAGGAGCAGAGCTGATGTTAATTAGCAATGAAATGAGGAATGAACCAGCATTAGCCCTGAGACTAATCAATGGGAAAATCACTCTAAGCAGGCAGCTTAATGAAGTACTATACAGCTGTTTATTTTTAGTCTGTTTTAGCCTGACAACAAAGTCCCTATTAATTAAAAAAATTCTAAAATATATTTCTTTTCTAAGCTTTGGAACAGCTCTGATTCATGTATTTATAACTACTGCCCAGAACTACCTCTAGCAATTAACAGGCCAAACTGGGAAGATAAGCAGTGTTGGAACATTTCTACCGGTGTTTGGAAACCTATCATCACTTTCTCTGTGTTCTTTAGATAACTTTAAAACTAATTTTTTAAAGGATATTGCAATTTCTTGACTTAAAAAAATTCAATTTTTTACAGTTTCTTTTTCAATTTGTTTAAATGGCTTTCAGAAGATATCTTGAACAACTCACAGCACTATTTTGGATGTGTGGAACTCATTTAAACCTTTTTGCAGCAGTTCATCCAATCAGTATCCTTCTCTAAGAAAAGGGGGATTAGTCAATCAACCCCTGGTATTTATTGAGCCCTTCCTGTGTGCAGACTACCTCACTAAATGCTTGGGAGAGTGCAATACAAGATAGTTGGTAGACACAATCTCCACCCTTCGGAAGCTTACAGTCTAGGAAGATATAATATTTGCAACTATTTTTATCATTCTACGTTGAGAGATGCAGCACGGTGCAGTTTCTGTATTAAAGAACAAAAAACAAGTGGCTGTTCCATGGCTACCTAGAACTAAATCACGGATACAACTAACCACTGTAGAATGTTCATGCTTTATCTCAACAAGTAAAGAATACTAAAGAAATCTTCGAAATCCTGCAAAATAACTCCCTAAAACAAGTCACTTGGGCTACTTTGAGACAGGTTTAAAGAATTTTGCTTCCCGAAGATGGAGACTTTAATGAAAATATGCTTGTTAAATCAGACCTGACAAATTTTAATTAAAATGGCTCATCTCAAAGGAAGAAAAAAATCTGAAAAAAAACTTACTGGGTTAGACTCTGTGTTTTGAAATAAGTTTGGAGACTGGCAGTTTGCTCATAAAAAGGGCTCCAAAATGGGAAATGCTAAAATGTATCAACCAGGCCAGAAAAACCATGCCAGCATGGATTTAGACCCACTCTTCATTTTTCCCTTGCTAATCCCAAAACCTTAAGTAAAATACGAAGCTTCTCTCCTTGCCTTCCCCCCACCTCCAATTCCAAGAGCAAACAGTACTTTTAATGTTTACTTCTCATTGTTTCCTGATAAAATTACACAAGATTTTTTCGAGCCCTAGGAAAGGCTATACACTAAGTGTAATAGACAAAGATCCTCTTCGTAAAGAAAGCCTGCATTAAAGCTTACTCATCCCAGAAAAACACAGGCTACAGTTAAAAGACAGCCACGTGTTGCCGTTTATTACAGTTATTTGGGTAAAAGGAGTGAGGGCATATGAAAAGAGTCACCTTTGAAATACGGGCTGATCTTCCCCAGTATAAACCTCACATGAATGTGGCAATCTTTCAAATATACTTCATCTTGGGGGGTGAGGGGGGCTGAGCAAAATGCCAACCTGGAGAAACAACAGTACTCAGGTAATCCCCTTTATGGGCTGATTTGAAAGCTCCTGGAATCTAAACAAAGGCACAGCATTATGGAATACCAACAGCTGGTTGGGAAAATGTCACAGATTGTTAGTGGGGGGTGTTGCAAACAATAGATATGCAATGAAAAGGTTAGAAATCATAGTTAAAGACGGATTACTCCAAAGACCATATTCTTTAAATTGTTGAAGCAAAACATGTTTATTCGATTTGTTTGTATGCCTATTACAAAAATACTACTTTGGGATTCTAGGAACCCAGTCTGTCAATTTTTCAGTTTCTGCACTTTCATGGTTGCTTAGAGCTGTTTAATGCAAATATACTTCCAATAAGAGATTTCATGCCCTAAATTACACCCAGTTAAAGGCGAATGAAAATGTAAGGTAAATAACTATAATCAGCCATATTATCTTTCTCCTGGCACCTCTCACTTTACAAGCATATTTAAAGGCATCTCTGGGGTCCTATCCTTTTTAACAAGCAGCAGCGTATTTCCTGGAATATTACTTAAGATGCTGTGCTGTGAACATTACACAGGTTAAAATGTTACCTAGAGACCTAGAAAGAATTGCATCTGTTGCAGAGCTTTGCTTGTTACCATATTTAGGGAACATCTGAGAAGATGAAAGGGCATTTGCAATGGGAGGAATGAAAAGAAACAGAGAGTTTAAAAGTTGGGCTTTCACATTTAATTCTGTTGATCAGCACTGGCATGGAGTGCATAGTTTGTAAAATAGTATTGGAAAGAAATGAAGAGGCAGTCGGGGGATTTTATGAACAAGAATGATGCTCAAACATAAAAACATGTATGCAAATCATTTTTTAAGATTTTTAAGCATTGATATGTTGCTGATCATTTTGGTTCAGCGATTCTTTAAGGTGGATAAGAATGCATTTATTAAGGAAAGTTAACCAGTGCAATTCAAAAAGCCCCTAGTTACAGCCTATTTATATGGGCTTTCCCAGTAAAGTACAAAATAATGAGAGGCAATCAAATGTCTAAGTACACAATCAGCAAAGGAGTAAAGGCAGGGGGATAGGTGGGGCGGGGAGGCAAGAGGAAGAGAGGTAGTGTTTAGGAGGAAGCAGGATCAATAGAAAAAGGGACCTAGGGCCCAATGTATAAAATAAACCTGCTTGAACAAAATAAACATGGACATTGCTGTAAGACATTCCATGATACAGTGACCTCATTTGCCCTCAGAAAAGACACTCCTATCTTTTATTTTGTAAAATTATTGGAGAATCCCTCAATACCTTAAAGTGATTTCCTTCCGATTGTCAGTGTAACATAGGGTAATCCAGAATTAAACTGTACACAGATTACTTCAAAATAATTTGGGATTTTATATTTTACTCTATAATCCTTTAAGGTTGCTTAGTTCATTTAAATTAATCCTTTTATGAACCATTATTAATCCACAGAGTACCCTATGAAGTAAGGAAAGGATGTTTTCTCCATTTTAAAAATAAGAAATTGGGAGGTTGAGAGGTTTGACTCAAGAATTTACAGCAAGTGAGACCAAGCCTTACACTTAGACTTGGCTGATACCTAAGCCACAGCTCACCAACAGGTGTAACTGTGGTCACTGGTATTTATTCTAATGACTTTACAAAGTGAGTTCTTAATTGGATTCACCAACTGGGTTGATGTCAGGACCTACTGTGTGAAGAAGCAATACCATTTGCTATATTTATGCTTAAAAGTAGCAAGTCTGAATTATCTCCTCTATTCTATTTGTTTTTATCAGTAAATAAAGAAATGTACTAAAGTAAGGTTACAAGTAGAGGCTGTCTTCCGACTGCTATAGGAGACACCTTGTTATAGAGAAGCAATTGCGCTTAGTGGATAAAGCACAGGCCTAGGAGTCAGCAGGATCTGGGTTCTAGTCATGGCTCTGCCACGTGTCTGCTCTGTGACCTTAGGGAAATCATTTAGCTACTCTGCTACATCATCTCAGTTACATCATCTGTAAAAATGGGGATTAAGAGTGTGAGCCCCATGTGGGACAGGGACTATGTCCAACCTGATTAACCTGCATCTTCTCCAGTGCTTAGAACATGTTTGTTACATAGTAAGTACTTAAATACCATAATTATTATCATTATCATTATCTACCTCTGCCAGACCATAGGAGGCTTTTCTTTTTTCTTCACTGAAAAAGAAATGGGCCCCCATAATGGTGTTTCACCTGGATTACAAATGGAACTGAGGAACTGGCCATAGAGCTCATGTCTTAATCACCTCTCTACCACAATTTTCTGAAACCTCCACCGCTGTCTTCACCCCCAGAATCAAGAGTTTTTTAGGTGTCTTCCCAAAGGCAAGACATGTTTAGGTTAGGGTAAAAGTAATAGGAGTCAACCCTACTTGGGATTGTGGAGATGGGTTCTGGGGCCAAAGGAGAATCAGAGGCCACAGATAAATGCAATGGAGTCAGATCCCACTGAATCCAATCAGGTTCCTCTTTTATTGTCTCAATTCAGTACTGTGTTGCTACTATAAATTCCTGCCACATTATTCAGGGCTGATCTTTTCCTTAGGACAGAGGAGTGTTTCTGCTTAAGCTAGGTTTCATTTTGACATTCAGCTCTGCACCAATACTCACAAACCACACATTTTTTTTCCCCCTTTCTGACCTGGGTACCACTAAACTCCAAATCCCCAACAAAAGACTTGAGGAAAAGATACATGGAAACTATGTAACTATGTAATCCACAAATGCTGGATTAAGTGAATAAAATTCTGGCTATCAAAAGGTATCAGAATTAGAATCAAGATAAGTTATCTCTAACAACACAACAGAATCTTATGGCAAGCAACGCTTCATCAATCATTTGAATTTAATGAGCTCTTACTCTTTGAGAAGCACTGTATTATCCACTTGAGAGTACAAGTGAATTGGTAGACATGATCCCTGCCCACAAGGAATTCTCTCAAAACTTATCAGTACAATGTATGAGTCGATTAACTGTGGGAAAAGAGGGGATGACAATGGCCTGTAAAGCTGATTTTCAGAATCCTGATATTTGAAAGTTACCCAATTTAGCAAGTTATGGACCTCAGCACAATTGCATTACATTACATCTATTTTATTTGTACATATTTATTCTATTTATTTTATTTTGTTAATATGTTTTGTTCTCTGTCTCCCCCTTCTAGACTGTGAGCCCAATGTTGGGTAGGGACCGTCTCTATATGTTCCCAACTTGTACTTCCCAAGCGCTTAGTACAGCGCTCTGCACACAGTAAGCGCTCAATAAATATGATTGAATGAATGAACGAATGTGGCCTAAAGCAGACTGATTGAATGGGAAATAGTTCTAGTTTTGATATACAAGTGGACAAAGATGTTACAACATGGTGACACTAACAGTTTCCTGTGCACACCTCTCTCCATATTCCACCTCCCCTCCCCAAACTTCACCGTGACTTGTAAGTAGTATTTACTTTTCCAGATCATAAGCGAGATACCTGATACACAAATGGGAAGAGGAAAAGAAGGTTAATAAAAAAAACTCTCCATTTAGTTTGCCCCCCTTTAGTTAACAGTAAAAACTCCCCAGGCAATCATAATTCGTTTGCTACATCCATATCTTTAAATTGCAAAGTATACTCTGGAGAGAACTCCATGAACACTTAAAACATCTCCAGACTTCTTGGATCTTAGCTAGAAGCCAGGAGTGGAAATAAGCATGAGATGGAAGTTTCTTGTGGGTTTTAGTTGACAAATAAAATAAGCTGCTAGGGGTTTTCATACACTTCACAATTTCTGCTCACCAGTTCATTTCTGAGCATTCTTCCACAGGACAGTTATCCTTGATTCACTTTTGCTGTTCTTTTGGGACTTGGTCTTTCATCAGTGAGAACTGAATTCCCCCAAATGGACAAGTGGCAGTCGGTTTCATCCTCAGGAAAATGTGACTAGAGTCATGACCTGCACTGTCATATGGGTGTCAAAGAATAAATCTGCAGGTGAGCAGCAGTGGCAGGGAAAGGAAGGTGAAAGAAAAGGACAGCGAATAACAAAGTGATTTTGCCAACCAACCTTTCTCTATGTGCTGTGTTGAAGCATACAATTAAAAAAAAATCATTGAATGGAAAATTTGAAAGGGCTTCTAGTCCAGTCCCCCACCTCTACACATGGCTGTGACATAATCCCCAAATGATATCTGGTTTGATCTTCAAAGATCTCAGCGAAGTAAACTCCACAAGTTTCCTCAGTGATGCACTGAAATAGATGTCTCAAAAACAGACACTGGAAGCCTTTGTGTTTTGCCTTTTTTTAAAAAACACAACCAGGTATTTGTTAAGTGCTTACTATTATTCAAGCACTGTTCTAAAGGCTGGGGTAGATATACGCTAATCAGACTGGATAAAGTCCCTGTTCCACATGGGGCTCACCATCAAGTAAGATAAAGAACAGGTACTGAATCTCCATTTTGCCGTTGAGGAAACTGAGGCACAGAGAAGTTGTGACTTCCCCAAGGCAGCACAGCAGGAAAGTAGCAGATCCAGGATTAGAACACATGTCCTCTGGCTTCCAGACCCATGCTTTAATCCACTAGATCACAGCACTTGTTTCAATTTTTTCTGTCGGATGTCCATGCTCAACACTTATGCTAAAAAGTGAATCTTCATAATGAAACACAAAGGTCATGTTACCTCAGGGCAGTCTGCACAGAATATCGGTTTTCTGAGAGATCTACTCAGAAAAAAATCTCCTTGCGTTCTGAACTGGAATGTGCCCCTTTTGGCTTGCCCAGCCTAATTCTAAGTGGCATCAGCTTAATAGTCACAAGAACTGTGCTGTGTTGAAAGATCTAAGGTTGATCCTTGCCCTGCTTCCAAGTTCACCTAAGAACACTGACATCAGGATACCATCTGACTGAGAAATATTTTCTTCCTTCTTTACCCCAAAACCAGCTGCCAAAGCTAAAGCATGGAGAGGGAGAGTAGTGAAAACCACTGGTATCCATTGGGCAGCAACTGTTTTTGTTTTTAAATGGCATTTAAACACTTACAAATGTGCTAGACATTGCACTAGCACTGGGGTAGATACGAGAAAATCAAGTTGGACACAGTCCATGTCTCACATGGGGTTCCCAGTATTAATCCCCGTCTTAAAGTTGAGTTCACTGAAGCACAGAGCAGTTAAGTGACTTGCCCAAAGTCACACAGCACACAAGCAGCAGTGCTGGAATTAGGACCCAAGTCCTCTGGCTCCCAGATCTGTGATTTGTCTACTATGCCATGCTACTTCTCATTGTTAATTGAGGGAATCCTTCCTCCTCAGCCACTTAGGTGCTCACATGGAGGCAAGTTCACAGAAAATAAAGTCTGGTGTACATGAAAATGCAATTTGTTTTACCCTGCTTTGCTGAATTAGGAAAAAATATTAATAGGAAATTTACTTTTTACCTGCTGACTTTTAAAGGGACAGAACCAGTTCATGCTGTTAAGACCCTTGGTGAATCAATGAATTTTGTTGAAACTGTGTCAGGTTTATCCTATCTGGACACAGTCCATGACACAATGAAGCAGGTGTGACATGGCAGCAATTTTTGGGATAAGACACCATATTAAAATCCATTTTACCTAGAGGATATATAGCATCTCCACAGAGAATTTGAGTGCCAAGGCCAATCTTCTTTCTTTCAGTCAAGAAGCTCTCATGTAGAAGAATGTGTGAACGACTAAGAAGGAGCAGATACATGGAGAAGACAGGGGTAGACAGGGTGTGGGCATAAAGCAAGATGCTTTGGGTCTCATTTTCCAGCTGGAACAAGAATAGGTACAGAAGTGAGTCAAACCGGGAGCAACAGAAAACAGCACAGCTGGTGACTCTTGGTCACACTCCCCCTCTGATGAGCTAAGCTGCCTCATTTGGGAAGATCTGAGAGTCAGAAAAGAGTAACAGAAGGATTCCTCCAGTCAAATGGGAGAAAGTTTACTGTGAGTTAGTGGTGTGGAGAAAGTTAACCCAGTAACACAACTTTGTAGGAAGGCCCTCAAGCTTAAAGGGTCATGAAGAGTTAGTTAAGTGAGGCTTCATTTAGTTCCAGTTCACTTCAGAGAATACAATTATTGCCATTTCTTCAAATATCCAAGTCACCGCATTTGTTGAAACTCAAAGAATAAGGGGACCAGAAAACTAGAACTGGGGACGGAATCCTCATTAACTTCATCCAGGCAAGTACTGTACTAATGCCTGAGGAACATACAGTGGAAGTCAAGACACTGTCTCTTCCCAAAAAGAGGTGACAGTATAGTAACAGTCAATGGTTTATGTATGAGAAGAGGAGCTAAAGAAAGACGAGGTAAAGAAAGGGGCAAGAAGTGAAGGCAAAAAGATGCACAGGCAGAAAGACAAAGGGACAGTGTCAAGAAGAAGATCCATAGGTAGGGGTGAGGGGTGGTAATTGTAACTGACCTTAAGTTCTTACTGTATCATCATCAATCGTATTTATTGAGCGCTTACTGTGTGCAAAGCACTGTACTAAGCGCTTGGGAAGTACAAGTTGGCAACATATAGAGACAGTCCCTACCCAACAGTGGGCTCACAGTCTATGAAGAGCACTATACTAAGTGCAGGGAGAAAATACACAGATGGGGATTAAATACAGTCCCTGTCCTTTATGGGGCTAACAATCTACCATCTGTTAGGCTTTCAGGAAAAATTAGTGAAAGCAGCAACTAAACACAGCATGACCTATTAGAAAGTGCACAATCCTGGGAGTCAGAGGACCTGAGTTTTAATCTCAGTTCTGTCTTGTCTGCTGTGTGAACTTGGATAAATTACAACTTCTCTGTGCCTCGGTTACCTTACCTGGAAAATGGGGATTAGAACTGTGAATTCCATAATGGGACACAGACACTTTCCAAACTGATTAGCTTGTATCTACTTCACCACTTAGTACAGTACTTGTCACACAGTAAGCACTTAACAAAAACCATTATAAAACTAACAAAAAACCAGGGTTTCAGGGCAGATACTTGGAATTTAGTCTATAAGAACTCCCTTTCTGGGACTTATGGGAGCATAATTATTAGAGAACTGGCAGTTATCCACAGTCCCTAACTTCATTCTGTTCTGCACCCCCTGCAGTACCCTTAGTTTGGGTGATCTAGCTGCAGCCATACCAAACACAGGATTTTTTAAATGATACTCCATAAATGCTTACTGTATGCCAGACACTGAAATAAGCACTGGGGTACATGAAAGATGATCAGACTGAATACAGTCCCTGGGCCATGTGAGAAGCACAATCTAAATAAGAAGGAAGAGGATTTAATCCTCATTTTACAGATGAGGTAACAGGCATAGAAAAGTGAAGTGACTTTCCCAAGGTCACACAGAAGAAAAACGGTGGATCAGAGACTGGAACCCATTTGGCCAGTCCTGTAGGCCTTAGGTGAATAAAAGGTTGGATGGGTTTGCATATATATTGGTGCCATTAGCCACAGAGTTGCTAACTTGCAAAAACGCTGGTGACATCTAAAGAACACTGAAGTCTTCTTGGGAGCAGGCTACATTGCCAATTAAGCAATTCATTAAGCATGTTTAAGCCTCGTGACAAAAACACATACTAGAGAGAATAAACAGATTCAGGATTTGATACGACCTTTTAAATTATTTTCCAAGTTGTCACTACTATGACACTTCAACATTTGTAATGGGGCTCTTGGCAAGGGGACTGCTACCTCAATGGCAAAATGAAGCCTGGTTCCCCAATGAGCCTAGGACAACATAATTTGTCAGGAGTGGCATGGGGACTCATGAAGGCACAATTTTGGGGTGAGGCAGGCATGGGAGAGGAGAGAAAGGGGAGGATGAGGGGAATCATAAATCCTGTCCAGGGCCAAGAGAAAAGTCTTGTGCTGGGAGTGACTCCCCTTTGTGAATTTTAGCCCTGGCCTTACACCAAGATGGGAGGTTAGGAGAAGCAGCGTGGCCAAGTGGATAGAGTATTGGCCTGGGAGCCACTTGTCTGCTGTGTAATCTTGGGGAGGTTACTTAATGTCTCTGTGCCTCAGCCACCTCATCTGTAAAATGGGAATTAAGACTGTGAGCTCTATGTGGGACATCAACTGTGTCCCACTTTGTAAATACCTCAGTGCTTAGAACAGCACCTGAAACAAAGTAAGCGCTTAACACATACTTTAATAAACTGAACCCACAGTCATCATCATCATCAATCGTATTTATTGAGCGCTTACTGTGTGCAGAGCACTGTACTAAGCGCTTGGGAAGTACAAGTTGGCATTCAGCCTCATGAACATTTGAAAATTTGGAAAATGTTTCAAAATGATTTGAACATCTACCATCAACCCATAGTGCTGCTGAAGAAAATTACGGAGTTGAACAGAACCCTCATTCAAGTCAATGGCTTATGATTTACACTTGTTATTCTTTGTTTACCCTCATATTAGGGTGCTTATTCCAAATTAAGCCACTAAGACCATCTTGAGCACCCAATAGGAAGAGAAAAATGTTCCCTTATTTCCCCCCTAAAGATCCTATTTTTTTCCCCGCTATTTCTCCGCTATTGGGAGCTCCTAGGCATAGGTGAGCTTGGCTTTACCCATCAGACTAAGCTCAGGAAATCCTAAGAAAAGCAGCAGCCCACACACCAGTGATGCAGTGAACATGAACCCAGAAGGCTGCTTAAAGTAAAGAACTTGGCAGCAGCCAGGCTGACTGTGAAGCTTGGTGGGAGTTGTGAAACCCAAATGGGCCATCAGCATTTTGGGTAGTGTTATACCTCTGCAACTGGCAAACATGGAAATTTTCTGTCATGGTAAATATGCAGTTCTAAAAAGTTTCTAGGATTCCACCATTGTGACACAAACTGATACTAAAAGGTAGCGCACAGGAAACAGAATGCTGCTCGCCCTTCATTTGACCCTCTCCAGATCACATCATCAAAGAGGAAGTACTGCAGACTCCCTGTGATGGTCTGTTCAACACCATCACTAACCTTGGCTTCCCAAAAGCTGTCCTCTCCTGGTATTCCTTCACTTTGCTCCTTCCTGTCTCTTTCATAGGCTCCTCTTCTGCCTGCCACCCTTTAATTATGGAGGTCCCTTAAAGCTCAGTTTTGGGTTCTTTCCTATTCTCCATCTATATCCACTCCCTTAGAAAACTTATTCTTTCCCATGGCTTCAATTACCATCTCTACACAGATGATTCCCAAATCTATCTCTCCAACCCTTACCTGCACTCTTGCATTTCCTCTTGCCTCCAGTACATCTCTACTTGGATGTCCTGCCAACACCTCAAACTTAACGTGGCCAAAACTGAATGCACCTTTCCACCCAAACCTTAACCCTGGCATTATCTTTAACATCTCTTTCGACCCACACATTCAATGTGTCACAAATTCTGTTAGCTCTAGCTTTACACCTCCAGAATCCATGCTTTCCTCTTCATCCCAGCATGGTGTAGTGGATAGAGCACAGGCTAGGAGTCACAAGGTCACAGGTTGTAATCCCGGCTCCGCACTTGTTTGCTGTGTGACCTTAGGCAAGTCACTTCACTTCTCTGTGCCTCAGTTACCTCATTTGTAAAGTGGGGAATAAGACTGTGAGCCCTATGCGGGACAGGGACTGTGTCCAACGCTATTTGCTTATAAGTAGGCAGTGCTTCTAGTCTGTGAGCCCGCTGTTGGGTAGGGACCGTCTCTATATGTTGCCAACTTGTACTTCCCAAGCGCTTAGTAAAGTGCTCTGCACACAGTAAGTGCTCAATAAATACGATTGAATGAATGAATGAATGCTTAGTACAGTGCCTGGCACATAGTAAGTGCTTGACACATACCATCATCATTATTATTATTATTATTATTATTACAGTGCCTGGCACATAGCATGTGCTTAAATACCATAATTATCATCCCAACTGTTACCACATTTATCATTGCTTCCCTTGACAACTGCGTGGGCTTCCTCACTGACCTTCCTTAATCCTCTCTCTCTTCTCTCCAGTTCACTCTTCAGCCCAAATCATTTTTCTGAAAATATGTTCAGTCCATATCTCCCCACTCCTCAAAAACCTCCAATGGTTGTCCATCCACCTCTGCATCAAACAGAAGCTCTTTACTTTAGAGAAGCAGCGTGGCTCAGTGGAAAGAGCACGGGCTTTGGAGTCAGAGGGCATGGGTTCAAATTCCGACTCCACCAATTGTCGGCTGTGTGACTTTGGGCAAATCACAACTTCTCTGTGCCTCAGTTCCCTCAGCTGTAAAATGGGGATTAAGACTGTGAGCCCCCTGTGGGACAACCTAATCACCTTGTAACCTCCCCAGCACTTAGAACAGTGCTTTGCACATAGTAAGCGCTTAATAAATGCCATTATTATTATTATTACTACTATTGGCTTTAAGGCAATCAGCTTTCTCTCCTACCTAACCTCATTGTTCTACTACAACCTTACCCATACGCTCTGCTTCTGTGGAAGGAGAGTACATGTCTACTAACTTGGTTGTCTTGTGTACTCTCCCAAATGCTTAACACAGTACCCTGAATATAGTAAAGGCTCTGATATTGTACTATCCCTTCCCTCAGGAAGTGCTCAATAAATATCACTGGTTGAAAAAATCAAAAATGAAATATACTAACTGAATATCAGACTACAGATCCGATTAGAACATCCAGCTACAAGACAAAAACCTAACACCTGTCAGTTGGGTGTGTGTGCGGGGGCCGGAGGGGTGGGGCGGTGGCACAGAGGTGATGCTCATGCACAGTGCTGAAGAAGAAGAGATCGATACAGTAATATTAGGAGACTCCCCTACAGCTGGAACATTCTGAGTAGGTAGCACTCCATGTTGTAAACTGCTCATGCAGCAGGACTGCGAAACAGGCATGTCCTGGCCACCGGCTGTTCCTGACTCCAGGAAAATGAAGATACAGCATCTCCACACCTGTTCACCTGATGGTGAAGGAAGGAAAAGCCGTTACCAAGTGACAGGAGATGAAAAACCAAAATCCACTTCAGCAACTCATCCCCGCACTGGTGATTAATCTCACACTCCCACAGCCTGATGCACATTAACCAGATAATTAATAATTTCTTTAGGGATTCTAGCTCGGCAACTGCTTTTATCAACCCGCCCGGCATTAGGAGGGAGAAAGTGCATTTGTGATCACACTGCCAGAATTGGGAAAAGTGTTCTAAAAGGAAAGGAAAGGATAGAAAGCAGTGCGTCACTAAGTGCTTAGTACAGTGCTCTGCACTCAATAAGCACTCAATAAATACCAGTTGACTAGCACCTGTGGTATAGACACTCTAGGCTTTTTTGTGGGGGAGGAGGCAGGGTCATCAGCTAATTTTAGTTAATCAGAACAGCTCCTTCCCTAACATTTTCTATCCACATTGATAAGAAACTGACTGTTCTTCCTGAAAGAAGGTTCTGTTGAAGTATCCAGTTTTCAACCATATATTTTGCCATACAGCAGCGTGGCTCAGTGGAAAGAGCACGGGCTTTGGAGTCAGAGGTCATGGGTTCAAATCCCAGCTCTGCCAATTGTCAGCTGTGTGACTTTGGGCAAGTCACTTAACTTCTCTGTGCCTCATTACCTCATCTGGAAAATGGGGATTAAGACTGCGAACGCCCCCCTGAGGGACAACTTGATCACCATGTAACCTCTCCAGCGCTTAGAACAGTGCTTTGTACATAGTAAGCGCTTAATAAATGCTATTATTATTATTATTATACTGGATTCAGATAATCACAAATCAGTCAATCAATGGTATTTATTTATTTACTGGATAGAGCACTGGCCTGGGAGTCAGAAGGCCTTGGGTTCTAATCCCAGCTCCACCATTTGTCTGCTGTGCGACTTGGGCAAGTCACTTCACTTCTCTGTCTCAGTTACCTCATCTGTAAAATGGAGATTGAGACTGAGAGTCCCACAAAGGACAGGGATTGAGTCCCACTCAATTTGCTTATATCCATCCCAGAATTTAGGACAGTACCTGGCACAAGGTATGCACTTAGCCAATACCATAATTATTATTATTACTAAGCACTTGGGATTGTACAATACAATAGAATAGGAGAAGCAGCATGGCTCAGTGGAAAGAGCATGGGCTTTGGAGTCAGAGGTCATGGGTTCAAATCCCGGCTCCGCCACTTGTCAGCTGGGTGACTCTGGGCAAGTCACTTAACTTCTCTGTGCCTCAGTTACCTCATCTGTAAAATGGTGATGAAGACTGTGAGCCTCCCGTGGGACAACCTGATCACCTTGTAACCTCCCCAGTGCTTAGAACAGTGCTTTGCATATAGTAAGCGCTTAATAAATGCCATCATTATTATTATTATTAGACATGATCCCTAATCTCAAGAAACTTCAGACTAGAGGGAGAGACAGACAATTAAATAAATTGCCAATGAATATATACATAAGTGCTGAGGGGGTGATAGATTTACCTCCATTAACTCCAAAATGACAAAATATTACAAACATAAATCCTTCAAGATGCTAGAGTTCTATAACCCAAGGCTTTCAGGTATTTGAGTGAGGACAGCAATGTCAGTTTGATTATTACTTGCTCTCAACTTTTTGCCCTTCCATTCATGACTATTTTACTCAAGTACAGAAACCATAAGGAATCAAGATTCCCATGTCCACTTCCTCTGTATAAATCCACCTCCTTTCAGTTGTGTGTTAAACAGGGCAATAGAAAAAAATCTTATTTCCTTTCAGCAGACACAGGGGATGGAGAAATTATAAAACATCTCTTCTGAAAATAACAAAATGTATTGCCGTCTCTCCCTTTCTTCCCAAACTTGATGCCAAAGCAGAATTCACCAAGTTTCCGATGATCCAGACACAGATTGTAAACTATTAAGCAAATCAACATTCTCATAACATTTTTAGGATTTCACAAATGAAAATATGCAGTCATTTCTTGTCTTTACTGCAACTAAACAAATTAAATGAACATCCTGTTAATAACTCTGTAGAAAAAGTGACAGTTCAGTGGCAATTTTGAAAATTGTAACATTAATTCATGATAAAGTAATAATACCAATAATTGTGGTATTTGTTAAGCACATACAATGAGTCAAGCACAAACTAAGAGCTAGGGTAGATACATTATAAGTAGATGAGACATAGTCCTTGTCTTACACTGGGCTCACAATCAAAGGGACTGTTAAAAAGTGCATGTTAAAACTGTAAAATTAGACCTAAAATAAGAATTTACTTGATCTCGCCAATAAAACAGAAATGTATGAAATAACATTTATCAAGACCCTTGACCAGTGCTGGGCCTTATATCAAAGTTACAATTTCTGGCCCCCCTTGCCTATGAATTTTTCATCAAATTAGAAAAAAAAAATAGAAATAGTGAACATCTGTATGGCCTCAGTGTATGGGTAGCTTCTCAACCTGTTATTTTCTGTGGAACTCCATCAATATTATCTACCTAGATAGCAGAGACTATGTTTAAATTCAATAAATATAACATAGTTCAGTGTACCCAATGGACTTTGAATACATATTAATTACTACTTCTACAGCACTCTGCAACAAACCCATCTCGTTTTAGTGTGAAAACTTTGCCATCTCCAAACAACTGAAATAGACAGAAACATTATATGTGTATTACTATCTCTGTGGTCCACGATTAGGGTGCTTGGTTATGTTTTTCTTTAAAGATAAAGTTGTAAAACCTTGAGTTTACCTAAAAATACATCATTGTGCATTAATTCATGAACTCTAACATACATCAGGCCTGTAAACCTGGATGATAACCTGAAAGACAGAGTGCTCATCTCAGTGTGTTCTGATAAGTCCTTATGACCACGTAACCTTCCCTCTTCCCCACATCTTTTCATCATTGTCTTTTCCATCATTAGGGAATGGAATGAGTCAGCTGGGAGGCAAAACCCTGTGTTATAATCTAATTTGAAAAACAAATATTTATAATGTTGGCCAAAGGGGAAAATGCTTAATTCTGTGGTTGGTAGCCAGATCAGCATATCAGAAGGTGTTCTGGGATCCAGCATAGCATCTGGATATTTAGTATTGATTACTGCATGCGTTGCATAATGCATAACAATGTAAAAATGGTCTTTTCATAACAATGCTCACTTTTTGTAGGTGTAATTTTAACATATTTCTTCAATCCCTCTTTGCCTATAGCTGTTAACTCTGAATCTCTCCCTTAAGAGCAACTAAAGCAAAATGTCTTAGTATGCAAAATGACAGATCATATACAAAGGGCAAAGTGTGGGCTGCCTTAGAAGTCACTAAAGAATACCACTATCTCCAAAACGGCTCTCACTCCAATACCACTAAAGGCATATTCTGCCTTTTTGCTGTATTTCCTCAGACAAGCTGGCATGCTTCAGACTCTCTCACCATTTCCATCAGTTGGGTTTGCTCCCTGTGCTCAGTACAACAGGCAAACGTTGACAGAACTGAAACCATCAGCCTGTCTTTAAGACCACAAATGTAACTTGTCAGCCAGCTGGTAGTAACCAATATTTCACAGCCAGAGGAGATGAGACTCCTTGTAAATGGGTGTGAAACAAGAAACCCTTCTTTTCAGTTCTCGAAAATTCACCATAAAGGTTGAAAGGCCACTGAAAAGAACGAAGAGATTAGAAAAATGTGAATTATTTTCTACTTCTTCCTCTGCCATCTTAGAGGTTCTGGCTCGGATAGACTAAAGATGGACACAGGGACAGCATGGATTTGTCAAAAATCCCAAAGGGATCAATTTTGCCTAGAATGAACTATGTTGATGTTCTTTTAGACTGTGAGCCCACTGTTGGGTAGGGACTGTCTCTATATGTTGCCAACTTGTATTTCCCAAGCGCTTAGTACAGTGCTCTGCACAAAGTAAGCGCTCAATAAATACGATTGATGATGATGATGATGTTTTGTGCAACTTCCCAACAGCAAATATATTGCTTCAGTCAACATTATCATATTATTACTACTAATTTTTAAGACTGGGCAAAAATACTACTTGCTTGAAAAAAATGTATGCTACAATCTAGGATGGAG